>NC_064048.1:2374265-2674265 GCF_932526225.1 Nematostella vectensis
TGTTGATGATAATGATGATGATGATAGTGATGATGATGACGACGATGATGATGGTAATAATGATGATGATGATTAAGGTGGTGACAATGTTGATGGTGTAGTCTTACCTTTACATTGATATTCATGACTCCTGCGAATCGTTTGGCTGGTAGCATGAAGTACCGTACACTGCCTGGTGACACATACGCGGTGATCACTGCATTCACCTCAGTTATTGTAAAATCCAACTCAAGTTCGAAGGCAGCTATAGCAGGATGAAAATACATCTCTTAATACTGCAATCCTCTATATTGAATGAATAACGCTTGGCCATCTTTTTGATTCTGTAAAAATTCAGCAGTCCCTCCCCCGGAAAGTTTAAAGCTGAGTACAACCTTATGAAATGTTCCTCCCTACTATTTTGTCCCTCCCTCCCCCCCTACTTACTTGAGCATGTCCTGTTCTGGAGTTGGTTAACGAGACCCAGGAGATTATCAAAGTTATTTGATGTGAATACGTGTTTGCTTGGATCAGTGGCGATAAACTCGAGCTCCTTCAAATCGTAATCGGCGACACCAACTGATATTATAGTTAGATCTGGAAAGTGAGGTATAAAGATAAACGAAGTATAAAGTTTAAAGTCCCTTGAAGAGGGGTTTAGCAGGGCAGGGGGGTGGTATAACGAGTGGATGGGTTTTGAATAGGACCAGATTCCCCTCTTGTGCACAAAGTTCCCCCACCCCCCCCCCCCCCCCAAAAAAAAGTGTTCCTTAAACTAGACCTAAACTCCAGAAGCGTGAATGAATAAAGAATGTAGTCTGTTTCCATTTTTCGGCCTTCAATAATTCTGTGTAGAATCAGGACATTTCATATATATATTCATGGGTAATTAGTAGAGATCAGGCCTGAACCCAGCTTCGCACCCCCCCCCCCCCCCCCCCCCCCACAACGGCGCAGAGTCCACTTCCGGTTAGCAATAAACGTGCTATTTGCAGAACATAACTATAAAGCTTAGGCGAATTAGATAAAAAAGAGGATTTCTAGATGGTATCATCTGGTAAGTTATAAGTCTATACGCCAAACGTCGAGCTAGCGAGCAGTTGTTTCTTCGATTTTCACTATTCCGAGCCCGCGTGAATAATTTCCAACTGCTGAACCGCTTTCTGCCTTTCGTCATTCAAACTGCTGGAATTGCATTTGGTTAGTCGTCGCTTTGCAGAGGAGAAGATTGGAAACCATTTCTGTGCTGCCCCAATACAAACGCTTAAAAGATTTTGAATGATGGAAGCAAGAGGGCTTGGAAAGCCAAATATTGCTTTGATGCATCTTGTTTTTGACGGTCCCATGTTTCATAGATAGCAGGCGCACGTCCGGACCCAACCCTGCTCAAGTGACGTGATAATGCCTCTGGTTGACACCTTTGTTGGTGGTTGGAAAAGATGGTTAACTCTATATGTGTATTTGGATAGAAAAAAGTTTCTAGATGGATCTAGTGACTTATTGCCAAATCTAGTAGATTTGAACTTAAAGGGGCAGTCGCACCGGTAGCGATATTTTTCAAGAATGCTACCGTCACCAATCCAGCACAGAGAAAAACTACTGGACATTATTTAAAAGCTGTTTGATTGTCTTCTTGTGAGTAAATTCAGCGCGATGCAAACGAATTTCGCATCTACATACTCTTTCAGCTGTCTATTCCGCTCTCAAGAAATGACGATTCCACGGTGTTTCGGCATAAATGTGCCAACAAAGAAATGGCGCTCAGAAATCCGGAACGTTCAAGTCGGGGACATTGTTGTAGTAAGTGACAGCAATGCACTGAGAGGAAAGTGGAGCACCGAAGGAGTAACTGAAGTTCATCCCGGGCCTGACGGCAAGGTGCGCAACGTCAAAGTACAAACAGTGACCGGAAAGTACAGTCGTCCAGTCACCAAGATTGCTGTGATCCAGGCTGCAGACAAAAAGCTACTGTAGATTGATAAGGACTACGCCCTTATGGGGCGGAGAGTGTTTCGGCATAAATCTATTACATAAGTGACAGTTCGTTAATATCGATTTCAACCACGTGATTATATTCCATTGTAAATCAGTCAGATCAACAGTAACCGAGAACGGAACTCTGAAATACAGCTAAACAGTACGATTACAAAACCTACAGCTAACCAGGACTTTGAGAATCAGAAAACACGATCGGATACGCCACAGAAGTAAGTTAATTTGTGAGTTTAAATAACTGTAAATAAGCTTTGATTCCATGCAATCGATGTAAATCAAATAACTTTCATTCATTCTAGATCGAATAAATATATCTTTACACATCGTTGGATTGTTATACGGTTTGTGGCGAAATCCTCACGGGAACCTAACGCAACATTTTCACTTTGAAACGAAAGTGCGACTGCCCCTTTAATTGATCCGTGGTTAGTGACTAATTACTCTGCACCAGAACCTGCGTTTATACAATAAATAAAGACAGGTTATTTATCTGCGTCTGGGTAAAAGGTCTTCTGGTCAATTTTTATTCTAAATAATAATTATATCAAGCCATGGAAATGCTGTTTGGCGAGTGGATGATTGAATTTGCAATAACGGTGAGTTCCCGGTGAACAGGTGGACTAAGGGCGCATGAATACAGGGGTTTGGAAGTATTTTGATGAACCTACAAGCGTGAATCCACTTGAGCTTTGGAAAACGAAATACTACACGACCTTTCTGTTATTTTCGATTTATATTTATGATTCCTTAGTATCTCTGTGCAGCTGGGAGAGTGTAGTTTGAAACCAAATAAGGAAAACCAGGGTTTTCACCTTTGATGGTTCGCTTGATGTTTCGCACCGAATTGGCCAACAGGTTAGCATCAGGGTCATTTGACTTGCCATCAGTCAAGAGAACCAATATATTCATCGCATTTCCCTGGTAAGACAAGTCAAATATTTGGTACATTTCAGGGGCGTGGCAGGGGTGGGACACTGGGGGCACGTGCCCCCCCCCCTCAATATTTTAAAAAATTACAAGGAAATGACCAGTAGGGGCGTGGCTGTGCCCCAAAATATTTTTTTATGTTTCTGTATTGTGCCCCCAATACTTCGAAGCTTGTTACGGCCCTGCACTCCACCAGTTCCACTAAAAGAATTGCCAAATGGCAGTTCTACGACCGAAAGGTGTTTATGGGTAGAAGTAGTATTTTTTGCAAACATAAAGGTTATCAATAAACTCAAGCAATGTTAGAACCATGTATATTATATATATAATATATATTCATTATACTAAATGGATAAATTATATTTTCTACATTTTCTGTACTTGGAACAAACATTTTGGTAACCATGGATCCTTTCGGTCGTAGAACTGCCATTTGGCAATTGCCATTTGCCGTTTGCACTGACAACATTTATTTTTTTAATAGGTGTATTATACAAACTCCTCGGGACTGTCTCGGTACCACTCGGACAGGTTTAGAGCTTTTCGGGGATGAATCGGTACCACTCGGGCAAGCTTAGAGACTTTCGGGAATGACCCGGTACCACTCGGGCAAGCTTAGAGACTTTCGGAAATGACTCGGTACCATTCGGTCAAGCTTAGAGACTTTCGGAAATGACTCGGTACCACTCGGGCAACCTAAGAGACTTTCTAGAATGACTCGGTACCACTCGGAGAAGTTAAGGGCTCTCTGGGAGTGTCTTAAAACTTACCAAAAACTTCAATGAGAATCGGCACTATCTTTTTTTAATGATTGCTTACCTTACTTTCAGATGAGTTTTGGATGGGCTCAAATACATTGTCTTGGACAAATTTTAGCGCTTTCCCAGTGTGCGTCACTCCACCTACAAACCACATATTCTACAAGTTATTCTACTTTCCAAAAAAAAACCTATCATATTTTTTTTTATCATTTTCTCCTGGAAATTCAGTACCTTTTTTGGCTACGGTTAAAACACTTAAGACAAGACCGTTGTGTTTTGATCTCTCGTTAAATTCTCTTTCGCTAATTCTATACACATTAAATCTCGCTAAAACAGAAGGGAGAATTTGTATACTTTCGAAAAGAAGTGACCCGACAGCACACTTGAGCCTTGTTTTAGAGTTGTACTCGTCGATGCTGATTGACAGTCGTGGTTCACTGGAAAACTCGACAACCGAAACACGCGTTTGCCGAGGAGAAATGTTAAAAGCGCCGATAATTTTCCTGAAATAAAACAGCATTTAACCTATAAGTAATGAACTACTCATAGCATGTTGTAATAAATGCAGCAACTGAGAAGTTATCTGAGTTAGCCAGATTACCACTTTAATGAATTACAGACATTACTCCATTTTTCAAACAATTTGAACACTTGTTCTCTCTCACAGAAGCGTAAGGTCCCCCAGAACCTCCCCTCTCAATCCAGAAGTGGCCCAGACTTCCATATCTTACTACTTTACATGCTTTTATATTAAAGCGTTTTTATATAAACACTCATCCTCTATCCCTGAAAGAGTAAGCCAATAGACCCTGACCGCCCTCCCTAAATCTAGATATGCCCCATATAATATACCATCTTGCTATTTCATAGGTATTTGCTTTTAAAGCTTTTTAATATACACACACATAAGTGTTAATATAAAATGGTCTTTAAAATGAAAGCTCAAGTGTTATTTACACACGTACTTACTTGACAAAGTCCTTCTGTATGTTGTAGTTAGCCGCTGATATGCTCCCGGATTCGTCCATCAGAAACACAAGGTTTGAAGGCAACTCACAACCTGAAACAAGAAACAATACAAATAAAACATGCGTCCTCCGTCTAAATGATGTATGGCAGACTGGAGCGAGAGCACAGAGTATAGAAAACATGAGCGCTGCTGGGACCTATTCAAATTGGCTATGAAAGTGGAGGGAAAGGATTTGGTTTATGTTTACATGAAGTACGTACCTGGAACCTTCATCCTGACAAAAGAGTGAAAGCTGCTTACCTTCATATTTAAATCGGCAGTAGCACCTGCAATAAGTCAACTTAGAGGTGCCCAGTCACCTTCACTGGCTATAGATCAGCGTTGACCGTCCCTCCCGTTATTAGAGCAATCTATTTAGGGAGTACCTATTCTAAGTTAAAAGTAGGCTACCAAAGCGTTCGTACTAAATGTTTCCATATGAAGAAACCGTTGTCGTTTTAGGGTTCTGGTACCGAGGAATTTTAGTTTTTTTTCAGAGGCTTTCTCCATTGACTAAAGATGGTCACAGTCACTGTTTTTCTCTTCTGAATACAATTCACAAAGTTTGCGAAGCACCTACGGTACGGAAGCCCTAAAAATGACAAGTATCGTGCAGGTTTTCCAAATAAGGAATATATTAGTTTCCTTATATGGAAGTGACCGCGTCTGGGAAAAACGACAATTTTTTTGCTAAATTTTCTTTATATGTAAGTCTATACCCATTAGCGCTGGCATTTGTGTCCCTTTGCTGGAAAAAAAAAATAAAGAATTTGATATGATGGGAACGCACCTATGGTTTTGCACACTTGTTCTCCATGTATGTTTTCTGAAACAGGAAAAAGGATGTTAAAAATTCCTTCAATGCATTCCCAGATTTACTTTAGCCGTGCATGTAAAAGTCAATTCTGTAAGAACTAGTCGCTTCATCTTTTCGCCTATTCTGTAAAAAATGAAGATTTGGAAAATTTATCAAAATACAATACTCACCGAGGTACCGTGACAACCCAGAAATCATTGCGTCCGCTTCCACCCTAATATCATCCACTTTCACTCCAGGGTAACTTCCATTGTTCTTCAAGTACTCAGCATTCGCAAACCTTATCACTTGCGTCAGCAGAACATCCTGATTGACCAGTTTTGAAAACTTGTCATACCGGTTACAACTAGCGAATGTCGTATCATAACAGGCTCCCGTGGAATAGTACATGCGCAATAGCTGTCCCAAACGCACGCCCTTGCTACTCCATTCAGCGACCTTTGACCCGAGAATGAACCCGTCCATGTCTCCCAAGAGTTGAGCGTTTGTGGCTTTTGTAAACTCGGCTGCAGCTTTAAAATGGAAGTCGACTCGTTTAAGAGGTTTTGGACGTTGTGGCGAATGTTTTAGTGCCTCAATGAAATACGTTCATATAAAATAAGATGATATATGTATATATATTCTACAATGATTTAGACTGCATGGGAATCAACCCCCCTTTATAAGCCTTTAAAAAAGAGTCCGTCCGTTTTCGTTTTGTGAGAAATAATGGGTAAAGTCCCAAATTTATGTCCACTGCCCCTTGATCCGTTCCTGTATTTTATTGCTAAAATATGAAGTGTTTGTATCACAGATAGCTATATTGTTCAAAGTGAGAAGATATTTCAAAATACATGAGACGTGTCACTTACAAATCTCAAAACAGTGTCTTATTGGCAATCCCTTTGTTATTGTTACATTGAAATGAAAATACTCCATTTTATAATTGGAGATCAATGTTTTGAATAACATTAAAAATAAAAAAACATTAAAAATGTCCCTTTTCTTTTTTAAAAATCACGGTAAAGATAAGGCTTGTTATAAAAGACAATAATCATTCAACACAAACCTGGCTTTCTGAATTTATTTGGACACTCCTCACTAGGCTCCCAGCTGCCTCCCGGTCCAAAGTACGAAGTACTCCCTCCATTCTTTTTGAACAAAATTGATATCCCAAGATCCCTAGCGATGGTGGCTGCGTATAAATTGTCAACTGTATCTGAGGCAGTTGGTTCCCAGTCCTTCAGAGAAACACTTGTTTTTCGGTCAAGCCCTGCGCATATGCCATTGATCACGTGACCTATTGCGATTGCTTCTCCCGCGCTTTTCAGTACTACACCGTTCTCGTATTTATCGGTCACACCATGCATGACGGCCTTTTCGAGGAATTGTTTTTCGCTTTCGGACAAGGCGTCGCTTGGAAGTGACTCGGCAGTTCCTGGGATTGAGATATATCAATCAATGGCGGTTATGTTGAGTTTCAGAGCAATTTTCTATCCGAGAATGCACGAACTTTTTTGTATTTTTGTTTTTCGAATGGCCGCGCCGCTAGTGAAAGGGACGCCGGGCCAGAGTTCTCTCGCGCGGCCATTCAAAAAGTAAACAAAATAAACTACGAACGAGTTCCCATATTCTCGGATAGAAAACTGCTCTGAAACTCAATATAACCGCCAGCTGTGCAGGCTGTGGTCTCCGTGAGACCACCGTTTCCATAACCTTTCAAGATGACGAGCGATACAAAACATGAATAACAAGAATTCCTGCAAGTTCAGCTGGAAAATTGACAATTCAGATCAATCCCACCTACAACTCGAACTGCTCAATGCTATTTATAAAGTATCAAATAACGGAGGGAAAATTGTGTTTTAAAAGAGAGGAGAGTTTTTAATATTCTAAATAAAGATAACGCAACACTTTCACACAAGTCGTATATACGGACTTTAAACAGAGAATTCCCCCTGACTTACCAATAAGAGTTTGCCAAAGCTTGTCATCGTATCCAAGTTTGCGTATCGAGTTTGCTATGTCTTTCAGCGATTTCTGAGGCAGCTTTTGCTCAATTTTCTCCACTACTTCAATAAAGTGATCAAGTGCAAATACTTCACTAACTCCAACCGAGCGTTTAGATCTGGAAGGAACGCTGGAACGACAACGATTGACCGACAGAGACATGAATGAATGATACAAGTATGATAGCAAGATGAACTATGGTTTTACCTGCTATCCTCGGCCATTGCATGTTGTTGTGATCCTGTGTAAGTTGATAGACATTTTACTTAATTTGCATTAACATGTTGGAAAACGACGATTGAGGTAGTGATGGTGTAGTTGATGATGGTGATGATAATAATAATATGGTGATGATGTTGATGGCGATAACCACGACGACGACAATGATGATGATTATGATGATGATGATATTATGAATGTTGTTATTATAACAAAATTTACAAATAAGTACCGAGCAATTTGAAGAAGAAAAGAAGGAAGTTAAGTTAAGATATGTTAAGAAAAGAAGATGAAAAGGAAAAAGAAGGAGCAGAAGAAACTAAAACGGAGAAGAAGAAGAAGAAAATAGAAAGAAAAATATGTAAAGAAAAAAAAGAAGAGGTAGAAGACAAAGACAAAGAGGGAGTAATAACGATTGTTTGGCAACAGTTTTAGTAATAGATTTGTAAAAGAATTAATCAGATTAAAAGATCATCCGTGCGTTTAGATTATAAGGGTCACTCTTGCATGGCATAAACTGCATGCTATTCAGCCTTATAGGTATCCATTTGTGTATTTTCAAATACAGGCGGTTAAACAAACAATCAACTGCTTTGTTATTGAGGTGCACTCACCAAAAATCACGACAATCGTCACTAACATCAATGAAAACATCGCGCAGAAATATCAAATGAAAACCTGTTGAAACAAAAAAAATCAATCATGCGGCAACCTCCATCTGTTGTCTAGACTCTCTCTCTTCAGTGTTTCGCAAAACATTGTCAAGGTAACATTAAATAAAGCTACTCGCCGCCATTTTATAGTCCCGCTCAAGAGCGAGTCACACAAAGCATCGATTTCCATCGGCTAATTCCAGCAAGTAACTAATGTGTAGTTCCAGAAAATATCCAACAACCCCCCCTCCCACCCCCCCCCCCCCCCCCCCCCCATTGAGGGGGTCGGAGGTATGACCCCCCACTCCTCTGGAATTTCCATTCCTCTGGAAAAAGATAAATACAGTAAATGTTAAAGAAAAGGGCATTTTACCTCCCCCCCCCCCCCAACCCTCTGGAAATTCCGGGGCGTCTGAACCCCCCCCCCCGGAATTTCCAATCCCCTCAATGGGGGTATGGATATTTTCTGGAACTAAGCAATATATTTTCAATCAAATATCGATAATAAAATATCACACTTCATTCGTAGATTGTTATTTTGAAGTTCCCTTACAAATAAACCGCTGTATTTTTACTGATAAGCAATAACAAATAAGTGAGTGATCGACATTCTTCAAATGATGCGATTTTCTTATGAAAAAAAAACCAACAACCATATACAAAAGCCCAAGTCTATCGGTGTGGTTTCCAGCTAGCCTGCTGTGCAGACTGGAAGTCGAGTAATCTTTTTCGTTGTATGCTGGTACTGCACAGGGTGATTAAAGCATTTAAGCGTAAAGTACATTATACCTATCATTTATCATCAATGTTTAACAATATTTCCTCGCTATATAAAAAAAAGCACGTTTAACTTTTATAACGAGGTTAACTTTCATTACAGGGGAAACTTCACGTGTCTCTTTTGAACACCAAATTTTGCTTTGCAAAAGTTGAGCAACTTCGTTATGAAAAAATCGAGTAAGGAACACATTTGTTTAGAAAATAAGCGTGAGAAGTTAGAGTAAGTTTTACTTTTGATGTCCGATTTCTGTTTGGCCAATAGTTAAAATTATTGAAGGATATTTTTTAATCTATTTCTCTTTAAGGCAGGCATTCGAGTACTCCAAAATATACCATGCTAGCAATTGTGCACGAACACGCGTGTTTTCACGCGATCAAGCGCGATCACCCCTTTGGTGCCTTTTACTCACCTTCAAAAGATAAGTTTATATCACGGATCTTTTAGTGAGGTTTCCTTTGCAGAAGTTACAAAACGCTTTGAGTTCGCTAGACTGCACCGCTTATTGATATAAGTGCGCGCACGTCAGAAAACACTTAATGCATCTTTGATGTTCTCTAGCATTTCATTCGTGGAATAACTGGCAGTCATGCATTTACTTTAGCGTGTAATTTGTAATAAATGCAAAATCTTACTCACCTTAGAAAATTTTAAAGAATGCGATCTCAAGAGACTGTCACGACTCATATGTTTGAAATGATTTATAATATAACTACACGATACACATAGAATACTTGAGATTTGATGTGTGTGGAAATGAGATTCGCCTCCGGCAAATATCGACTTAATAATTTCTAACTAAATGAGGGGAAATCAAAGACAATAGTTTATGCACTTTTCTCGAAATTTCTAACTTGTGAAAGTACACAGGGGTTGGGAAAGAGTGAGAGAGAAAAAGGGTGAAAGAGAAAAACAGTGACTGTGACCATCTTTGGTCAATGGAGAAAGTATCTGAAAAGAAACTAAGAGTCCTCGGTACCAGTCCCTCAAAACGACAACGTTTTCTTCATATGCAAATTTAGCCTAAACAGGTTCTTATGTAAATGGTGCTTAGTGAAATTTTAGTCTACGCAGGCTCTTTAATAGGTTCTTATTTAATGAAAAATATATTCTACATTTGTGAATGGTAGAAATATGGCATGTATATTAATGTAATGCCAAGACAGGCCTAGCGGCCGTTTCTCGAATCTCCCGAGTACTGGGTTGGCAGCCACTCCAAGACCACAGGCGCCCCTCCACGGTGGGATTATAAGGCCCTGTCACACGTAGACTCTCCGGCTGCAACTTGTCTCGCAAAAAAATTGTTGCAGAAAGTAGAAGAGCGTTCTACTTTTCGTGCGACTTTGAGAAATGCAAAACAAGTTGCAAAGGGGGTGTCACACGCCAAAAAAAAAAAAAAATGCGCGTGCGAATGCAACAATTTTTTTTGCTAGACAGGTGGCAAGAGAAAAAAAAGGAAGTGTGACAGGACCTTTTGATCCCGAACGCTCTTCTACTTTCTGCAACAAATTGTTTCAAGTCGCAGGAAAACTTCACGTGGGAAGGGGGGGGGGGGGGGGGAGAGGTTGAAACCCTTCCCATGATGCACTTCGTCAAAGCAATTATCAACCGTCGCGCTACGTGATGGCGCGCAGATGATCTTAGTAATGAAGGCGTTAAGATTAAGATGGATTAAGATGGTTACAGCGGTTACATTGAATCATATAAATCACGTTTTTAGTATTGCAGGTTATAACCTGTAACCTTCAATATATTGGGGACACTAAACGCAAATTAAAAGAACGCTTTAATGACCACCGCAGAACTGTAGACTCCCAATCTCGATCCATACCAACCCACGCCGCTGAACACTTCCTAAAACCTAACCACTCCGCTTCTGACATAGAGCTCATACCTATTGAAAAAATAAGAAATAACCGCGACTCCATCCGCAAAGCAAGAGAAGCCACACTGATAGCTCGCGCTGGCACTCTTGAACCCGGTGGCCTCAACCGGCGTGAATAAACCGTTTAGCTACTTAGTAATCCACACCACCCTATTTACCATCTTCCGTAAGTCACTCAATTACTATTTTTACCTTTTGTTAGTTAATCATCAATGAACTTTGTACTTTGTCACTCAATTACTATTTTTACCTTTTGTTAGTTAATCATCAATGAACTTTGTACATATACTAGCTATAACATGCCATTGTAACTCATTTATAACCTGAAGAAGGCAGGTATTGGCCTGCCGAAATATCGTTCTAAAAAACATAAATCTGCGTTGTTGTCGACTTTTCCTTTAAAAGGTTTTATTAATTAATCAAATGTTGACGCAGACCACAAGGTCCGACGCACACCAGCAGATAGAGGCTGTCCGGTGGTTTCTTTCTACGTTTTTGTAGCTTTAATACTATTATATCTATGTGTTAACAAGGCTTTAATACTATTATATCCATGTGTGAACAAGGCTTTAATACTATTATATCTATGTGTGAAGAAGGCTTTAATACTATTATATCTATGTGTGAACAAGGCTTTAATACTATTATATCTATGTGTGAACAAGGCTTTACTACTATTATATCTATGTTGTTATACCAAAAGTAGTCCCAAGCATAAATATTATTATGTCGTTATGTCACTCTAGTGTGTACCAGACATAAATATTATTGTGTTTTAATGTCTCTAATGAGTACCAGACTTAAGTATTATTATGTCACTAGTGTGTACCAGGCTTAAATTCTATAATGTCGTTATGTCGTTAGTGTGAATGTGGCTCGCCCCGCCGACATCCTCGCTATAATCGGTTTTACCGGTATTGACTGGTAAGGGGCGACATGTCTATGTGTCGCGATACAGGTCACGAGTGGACTGGAACTACTCAAGCGCGACGATAAAGACTTGTCAAATCGCCATGAAGTTTCCTATATAATACAACAATTCAAACAATGTATAAATCCTGGGTCGGCGGTGGAAGAAACTTGTGTTGGCGGTTTGTTGTAGGTCTAGTTATTTTTCTTGCTTGTGGGGGAATCAAGGTAATCGCAAGACCAAAAGGTATTTATAGTTTTCAATTCAAAAGTCTTAGTTTATAATTTAGCTGGTGGCAGCGTTTGGATTTGTTCTTAGTATCATAATTATCACTATGTTATGGAATAAACAAAGCACCTTTTATAATTAGCAACGAAAACAAGACTTTATGAACGTGTGAAAATATTATGGGTGTTATTTTTAGAAATCCGTTACTATAATAGTGCTCTACACCAAATCGTCCTATAAATAACTATGATTGTATATTGATTTAATAGGCACCGTTATAGCAAATATTTACAATTCAGCAGTCCAGCAGTTTATAATCATGGTATTGACAAAACTATTAAAAAAATCATCAAAATGCATTGTGAAATGTAGTCCGCTTACGTAAACAAAAATTGTTTTGAGGGTTAAAATCATTTATAAAAGAGATCACATGCAGTAAAATTTCAATATTTTTCGTTGCTTCGATAATGGACATAGTGCTGTATAAGAGTAACATACCACGGAAAACTATGGGAAATTTGTTTTTCTATAACTCAAACAACGAAAAGAGTATTTTGAAAAACCAAAACAGCGCGCGCTCGTTTGAAATGGTGTTTGCAGCGCCCGATTAGCTCAATTTAAAAAGTTTTGCTTTAAAACCCTACAATTTTCGTTAATTTTAGTGTTCTGCTGTAAGGATAGAAAATACATTTACTAGAAAAGGTTGAGAACCAAATCTAGCGAAGTTGGATCAAGGTTTTTCGTCTCTTTCGTTTCAAGAGTTTCAAGAATTTTTATAATCACGAATCCCGTAGTATGTCTTCTAACAACCAATCAGAAAGCGAGATTACGCGCAAGTGTTGTAGAAAGTATTATCGAGCCCCGTTAAAAGAGACAACCTTGAGACTCACAAAGCCGTTTTAATTAATTATTAACTTGGGAAAATTAAAATAATGCACCTAATCCACATGCACCTATTAAAGAAAATATGCAAATAAAGATACTCTTTCAATCAAACTCTCCCTAGGGATTGGCGTATCAAGGGTAAATTCGGGTACAACACCATAAAAAATTAAGGGATAAAGAGTTTGGAATCATTCCTTTAGTTCAGCATACAGTGCCTAGTATCGAGAAGCTATTTGATAAGCACGCGATGGCCCCAAGTTTGTTTGACATCATAGGTAGTGTTCCGTGATTTTCTTGAGCGCGTCCAATAATTTGACAAAGTGATTGCTGAAGTAAACCTACCTTGGTTCCAGAGCCTGGAAAGTCTCTCATGTTTAGTGGCCAGCAAGGTTGAGACGTCTCAACCTCGCTGGCCACTAAATAGAGAGACATTACAGGCTCTGGAACCAGGGTAAAGTAAACCTGGGCTAAAACTGACAACAAAACGTTCGTCACAGCATTTGTAGCATTGTTGCAAAACGACTGAGTTATCTCGAAACAAATTGGCAAGTTTCAGATTTTGAAATACTGACGCGTTATTTGTCAATGCAGCTTTGTATGACTATAACGACTTAAAATTACAAGCTGTAGAAACTGGGTGGCCTGTGTATATCGGCGTGGTAGAATCAGGGAAACAAATCAGTACAGGGTCAAAACGGTATGTTTTATGCCTCTGGGAAAACAGAACAGTTTAGCTGACGTTGACGTTAGAGCTTCGTCGGAGCAAGAGGTCAGTGCTTTGATTTGCAAACAAATGTAATTTGCGTCGATAAAACGGGCAAAAAAATATAGTTTTGTTGCTCTAAGTACGATGGACTTTGGCTGTGGCAAGCTGTTTTGTTGGAAAATAAAGCCTTATCTACCCCACCGTAAGCTCATATCAATGATGAAGTGCAATTCTTACATCCTCGGCATACTTTATTGGCATACCTTCTGACTTCTTGTCACAATGGCGCACGTTTTATACTATCACGACATTTTCTTGTATTTCAGCTGAAGTTACCGGGGAGTCCATCAGTGAGGCGTTAAGACTAGTTGCACCTCAGACCATAGTGTCAGCGTCTTTTCCTATCAATGCCTGGTCAGCCAGCGCTTCAGACCAACAAATAGTAGACCAGGTCAAACCGAGCAACACTGCACCCTCGACACAACTGAGGGAGCCAACGCCACCAGTACCGCATGCAAGTGTCGCCGCAACTTGGTTGCAACCAGATGTAGGAAAGATGCAAGATAAATTCACAACCGCCGCTATCGGTGTTGCTCCAACGTCGGCGCAACTAAGAGACGCCACACCGCCATTACCGCAAGAAAGTATCGCTGCAACTTGGTCGAAACTAGATGTAAGAAAGGCGCAAAAAGAATTTACAACAGCCGCTATCGGTGTTGCTCCAACGCCGGTGCAGCCTGTTGCGTGTGTCACACAGGAACTTTTGCGACAGGAATTTTTGCAACCGCTAGGATCTACGCCGACACAAGCATCTGGTCTGAGTAACCTCATTCCATACGGGCTAAATCAAGAATCCGCGGCATCACATCCTTGCCCCCCCTCACAACAGTCTGCTCCTGCCCCAGGCAATATCCAGGAAGGTAGGCAAAGCGCAAAGATGCTATAGACTCTGTCAGGCACAGTTTTCTCATCCTTTCAAATACTACGTGAGAGAAAGTACTCATTACCAACGGCTGATTTGGGGAGCGATATATTGCAATATGTACGATTGAATTTGACAAACCATTGAATTTTTAAGTTTATGACAAATGGTCAGCATTTAAGAGGTGTTTAAACCTGGCTCTCTGCATTGTGAATCCCTCGTCATCTCGGATTAGGACTGAAGGACCGTCTATAACTACACTTTATCAACCTGTACTTTGGGGGCGTAAAAGAAGCGCTGTGGACGCTGAACCGTGGTACTATCCTCTGTGACAAGTACACTTACACACTAACACACTCATGATTGTAAATTGTGTGAAGTAATCAGCATGCAGTCACATGCGCATTAAATCTTGTTAATTATCATTCTTATCTTTCTTTTCTTTAGGCCAAGGCCAGGGTTTGGTTGAATTACCTCCAAAAGGCCCACCACCAATGCAATCAAACCTTACCTCAGCTGGCGAACCTGGAATTGGGTCACTTCCAAACCTTCTAAACCCAGCTCAAGCTCAGGGAATAAATAAGTTACCAGTATCACAGCCTACCACATCAGGCCAACAAAATTTATCTTCGATCCAAGAAGGCGGGCCAGGAGTCGGATCAGCGAGTCCAATTCAGGAGGAAAAAGCACCACCGTTGAACCCACTGACCTCATCTAAACCTTTGCAGCCTTTGAAGGTACAGGTTGAAGTCTCAGGAAGGCCGCAAGCACAAGGACAAAACACAAGCTTTGGCATGACTTTGAACACCAAATTCTCCATGAATAATACTAGAATAGGTGAGAGCACGGGTAACAGTGTTGGCCTGCTGAATAAGGTAGTTAGCTCGGCCTTACAAAACCTGATAACCATGCTCCCAGCGAATGTGTTAGGAGCAGGATCGACTGGACAGCCTGGGAATTTAGGTATACAACAATTTAATGCAACGGGATCACAACAAGACGCAACAGCGCCACTGAGAGGATTGGGAAAATCCATTGCTCAAGGACAGGTTGCAAACCCATCGCAAAAAGATGCAACGTCTATGCAACTCCCTGGAGTCCCGCAGATGAAGCTTTTTGATAACTCCAGTGCTTTGCAGGAAAACGCAACAAACTCGCAAGCTGCAACTTCACCTCTTAGTAATGAGCTGCAGGTGCAACAAGCAGCGGGAAGCCAGGCGCAACAAAGCTCCGCAACTCAACCGCAACTAGAGACATCTGTGCAACCTGCTGATAAAGGAGGGACTAAAGAACAAAGTGCTTCAACTACGCCACAAGAAATGCCAGAGGTACTTGGCGAACAGTTGCAGCAGGGACAATACAATCCTGGTGCACAACAATTAGCAGCAACACTCCCGCAACAAAGCGGAACGTTGATAACCGATAACCATGGCGCCGACAATGCAGTCCAAACTCAGGCGCAACAAGTTGCAACTCAGTCGCAAGCGGGCGCAGTAAATTCGTCTACTTTTGTTGACAGACCTTTAGCTGGGGCGCAACCAGAGGCCGCACAACAAACAGCTTCAAAGACTGTAGAAGCAGACTCCAGCAGAGCAAATGAGACCATGACAACTTTGAACAACAAAGTCGCCCCTCTGAATGCAATTATCCAAGTATCACAGGGACCAAATAACACCAGCTTGAAACTGAAGCCATTAGATGCCGTGAATCTCTTGCAGAATCTGATGCATAGCGTATCAATGCAGGGGAAACCAAACGAAAGCGAAGTGAAGAACTGGCTGACTAAACAACCAGGGCTGCTAGAGGTGCATCGCGCTCAGAAAACACGAAATGGCGGGAAAAATGACTCAAAAACCATTCGGGTAGAACAAAAAAAGAATGAGACAATGGCGAAAGGGAATCAGATGTCCAATATGAGGCCTGGCGACGAGAACTGCGATTTGTGTCGGTTTGTTATGGAGTTCCTCAACAGATCTCTACCAGATCCTACCACTGTGGTAAGCGAATGGAGATATCTTCTTTGATTATTCAAACTCGTGAGGAGTTGAGGGGATGGGCTTTGGGGCTGCATATTTTATTGAAACTCTCTTAACGATAAGCACTCTTGTAATGGTATCCCAAGGATTCGCGTTTTAAGGAGCACGTTATTTTGCGATATCAAGTCCATCATCACATTTTAGCTATCCGCTACTGCCAGATGTTCAGAATTCTATTTCTTTTTCTATAGAATGACATATATGAACAAATCAAAACGTCGTGTCCGCAACTTACACCACAGACAAGAAAAGATGTAAGTAAAACATGAACTGATACAGGAGGCGTGAGGGAGGGTGGGGCTAGATGACTATGGGTGTTGCAAAGAGGTGGTGGTTGTGAGTGAAAGGGTGAGATAGGACTGGGTTAAATTGCCTTGGGTATAGCGATTTGTTTCCGATAGTAATTACGAAACTGTTGTCGCTAGTGGCATTAAAATTTGGTTTATTGTGAAGTAGTTAGTGATGAGATTAATGAAAAGTGGTTATGATGATTGTGATGCAGTTGATTTTCCACTGTTGCTGTTGTTAATGTTGTTGTTTTTGATACTGTTGATGTTGTTGATGCTGTTAATATTTTTGATGTGTTGTTGTTGATGCTGTTGATGTTCATGTTTTTTGTTGCTGTTGATACTGTTGATGTTGTTGGTCTTGCCGTTGGTTTTGTTGTTATTGATAATGCTGTTCATGCTTTTGTTGTTGATGTTTATACTGTTGCTGATGTTATTGATGTTGTTGGTGTTGATGTTATTGATGTTGTTGGATGATGATGGTGTTCACGGGTGATGATGGTGCTCCTGGCTGATGGTGGTGTTCATGGTAGATGATGGTCTTCCTGGCTGATGGTGGTGTTCATGGTAGATGATGGTCTTCCTGGCTGATAGTGGTGTTCATGGTAGATGATGTTCTTCCTGGCTGATGGTGGTGTTCATGTAAGATGATGGTCTTCCTGGCTGATGGTGGTGTTCATGGTAGATGATGGTCTTCCTGGCTGATAGTGGTGTTCATGGTAGATGATGGTCTTACTGGCTGATGGTGGTTTTCATGGTAGATGATGGTCTTCCTGGCTGATAGTGGTGTTCATGGTAGATGATGGTCTTCCTAGCTGATGGTGGTGTTCATGGTAGATGATGGTCTTCCTGGATGATGGTGGCGTTCATGGTAGATGATGGTCTTCATGGCTGATGATGGTGTTCATGTTAGATGATGGTCTTCATGGCTGATGATGGTATTCATGTTAGATGATGGTCTTCCTGGCTGATGGTGGTGTTCAGGGTAGGTGATGGTCTTCCTGGCTGATGGTGGTGTTCATGTTAAATGATGGTCTTCCTGGCTGATGGTGGTGTTCATGGTAGATGATGGTCTTCATGGCTGATGGTGGTGTTCAGGGTAGGTGATGGTCTTCCTGGCTGATGGTGGTGTTCATGTTAAATGATGGTCTTCCTGGCTGATGGTGGTGTTCATGGTAGATGATGGTCTTCATGGCTGATGGTGGTGTTCATGGTAGATGATGGTCTTCCTGGGTGATGGTGGTGTTCATGGTAGATGATGGTCTTCCTGGCTGATGGTGGTGTTCATGGTAGATGATGGTCTTCCTGGCTGATGGTGGTGTTCATGGTAGATGATGGTCTTTCTGGCTGATGATGGTGTTCATGTTAGATGATGGTCTTTCTGGCTGATGATGGTGTTCATGTTAGATGATGGTCTTGCTGGCTGATGGTGGTGCTTATGTTAGATGGTGGTGTTCATGGTTGATAATGGTGTTCATGACTAATGATGATAATGATGTAATTATCATTATCAAAGTAAGGGTACCTTTTTGTTCTCAGTGTGAGGATTTCCTTGACAATCATGGTCACCAACTCCAGCATGCGTTCTTTTACGGAAGAAGGACCGAAGATACGTGCGTCGACCTTGCATTATGCTGGCCGAAATACTGGAGCCACTAAAGGAAAAAAACATCTGTCAATTCGCAAACAGACACCAAAAAGGGTATAGGGCGGTTCAAGGATTTCTCGGCGAGGGTGGGGTCGGGGGGGAACAGTATGTAAAATATATGGCAGGCAGTAGAAACTTTACAAGAAACGAATGAGTCAAACAGTGAAACAAGTCAAATCTAACAGTGAGGACACAGAAAGCGGGCCATGCTGAACAACTTTGACCAATCAGATTCGGCTTGAACATTAAAAAAAAAGTTCAGCCTCACTGTAAGTCTTAGTAGTATACCAATATAGCATGTATACCCATGTTACAAAATTCGTCGATTTCCGCAACTGAGTGGTTACTTGAAGGCAGGTTAGTACCTTTGCAAGTACATGGATAGATCATATTAATTAATGATCTTATTATCGATCCGCGGTGAAAGGGAAAGCACTACAAAGGGGCCTAGAAAAAAAATAAGTTGAATAAATGAATAAACCACTGATTGCAATTTGGTGCTCTGCATTATTTTTTCAGGATTGACTTATTGTAAAACTAGCTTTATTTCAGAAACGGTAATAGGATTTTTGGTATATATAAGAGATAGCAGATCCGATTAAATAACGTTAAACTACCCCTTTGTCATAGCAATTGGTCGAATTTTTATACCCCTAAGAAATAGAGTCCCCCCCCCCAGGCTTAATTGGACGTCCGTATAGGTCATGCGCATTTTTATTACCCACCCTCCCCTCCCACAAAGTTGGAACTCAAAATTGTTATAAACTGTTCCAGCGGCTCTTTCGCGGGGTTGATCTTTGAGAAAGTACACTTGATCTTCGAATAAGTTTGTTGCACACGAAAAGATTATGCTCTTGATTTTGATAGCATTTTCAAGTGTATGGAAATTTTTTATTATGGAAATTGTTAAACACAACAAATATCAAGTGAATCGTCGTCTACTGTATGAAGAACAATTAACAGATTTGCAAGAATGCTTTTATTTTCAATTATAAAGAACACGAATATATCACATATATATTCATATCATCTAAAAAAATCATAATTCTGATCATGCTTTTATGGATCACCACTAAAAGGTCTGTTTGGCTTGGGTCTAAATTCTTGTTTTTATGATGGTCTACTGAACTTAAACTGTCTTCTTGCAAGCATTCAGCCTCTACAAAGAGAAGCATAACAGTTTCCATGGGAACATTAAAACGGGGAAGATGGGGGGAGGGACCAGTAGATTTTAGGATCTTAACTCCAATGCTTTTATATTTAAAAATTCAACGGTTTATCCGCAAGAAAATTTCAAAACAACAACCTACGAATTAAGTCTGATCAGACTTATACGTTATTGACGATATTTGATTGAAAATATCTTGTTTACTTGAATTAGCCGATTTACACGACACGTTGGACTTGTAGTATGCCACTCAAAATATATTCAAGTCGCGTTAATGGCCCAAATCGTGTAAAATGCCCCTACGACTTTATGACACGCGACTCACGACTAGTAGAAGGGTTTTAAGCAAAGCAACAAAAGCCCCTTTTTTTCCAAATAATCCTTTTACGTCTTTGTCGCATTTTTCGAGTGAACAGTATGGCAACAATCGCTCAAGTTCGCGATTATCCGCCATCTTATGTTTGTTCTTCCCAAGACGAGTTTGGCAATGGCATGATTAAAAATATCTTGGTTACTCATTTGAATTAGCCGATGGAAATGGATGCTTTGTGTGACTCGGCGTTGAGAGGGAGCATAAAATGGCGGCGTGATTTCAGCCTAAAGAGTGGGAAGGGCACAGGAATTCATCACTCACCCTGCAAACACCCCTCAGCTTGCCGACTGACTTGCGAATGATCTTGAAGTTCTTCTTGATGAACCGCTTGCACTGGAAAAGATGTGTAATATGATAAAAATAAGGCCTCGGTAGCTCGCGATAGCTCTACGTAACCAGGAGCAGATCCAGAATTTTTTTTATAAAACAGCTTAAATAGGTCAAGGTAAGTTTGACTAAATAGCTATAAATGCTTCAAACAAACTGCTTAGATAGGTCGAGGTAAGTTAGAACAAGTTGCAATAAATGCTTCCAACAAACTGCTTAGATGGGTCAAGGTAAGTTAGAGCAAGTTGCAATAAATGCTTCCAACAAACTGCTAAGATAGGTCGAGGTAAGTTAGAGCAAGTTTGCAATAAATGCTTCCAACAAACTGCTTATATAGGTCAAGATAAGATAGAGTAGCAAGTACAATAAATGCTTCCAACAAACTGCTGAGATAGGTCGAAGTAACTTAGAGCAAGTTGAAATGAATGCTTCCAACAAACTGCTTAGATAGGTCGAGGTAAGTTAGAGCAAGTTGAAATAAATGCTTCCAACAAACTGCTAAGATAGGTCGAAGTAAGTTAGAGCAAGTTGCAATAAATGCTTCCTATAAACTGCTTAGATAGGTTATGGTAAGTTAGAACAAGTTGCAATAAATGCTTCCAACAAACTGCTTAGATGGGTCAAGGTAAGTTAGAGCAAGTTGCAAGAAACGCTTCCAACAAACAACTTAGATAGGTCGAGGTAAGTTAGAACAAGCAGCAATAAATGCTTCCAACAAACTGCTTAGATAGGTCGAGGTAAGTTAGAGCAAGTTGCAATAAATGCTTCCAACAAACTGCTTAGATAGGTCGAGGTTAGTTAGAGCAAGTTGCCATAAATGCTTCCAACAAACTGCTTAGATAGGTCGAGGTAAGCTAGAGCAAGTTGCAATAAATGCTTCCAACAAACTGCTAAGATAGGTCGAAGTAAGTTAGAGCAAGTTGCAATAAATGCTTCCTACAAACTGCTTAGATAGGTTATGGTAAGATAGAGCAAGTTGCAATAAATGCTTCCTACAAACTGCTTAGATAGGTCAAGGTAAGTTAGAACAAGTTGAAATAAATGCTTCCAACAAACTGCTTAGATAGGTCGAGGTAGGATAGAACAAGCAGCAATAAATGCTTGCAACAAACTGCTTAGATAGGTCGAGGTAAGTTAGAACAAGTTGCAATAAATGCTTCCAACAAACTGCTTAGATAGGTCGAGGTAAGTTAGAGCAAGTTGAAATGAATGCTTCCAACAAACTGCTTCGATAGGTCGAGGTTAGTTAGAGCAAGTTGCAATAAATGCTTCCAACAAACTGCTTAGATAGGTCAAGGTAAGTTAGAGCAAGTTGAAATGAATGCTTCCAACAAACTGCTTCGATAGGTCGAGGTTAGTTAGAGCAAGTTGCAATAAATGCTTCCAACAAACTGCTTAGATAGGTCGAGGTTAGTTAGAGCAAGTTGCCATAAATGCTTCCAACAAACTGCTTAGATAGGTCGAGGTAAGCTAGAGCAAGTTGCAATAAATGCTTCAAACCAACTGCTTAGATGGTCAAGGTAAGTTAGAACAAGTTGCAATAAATGCTTCCAACCAACTGCATGGATAGGTCAAGGTAAGTTAGAGCAAGTTGCAATAAATTCTTCCAACAAACTGCTTAAATAGGTCAAGGTAAGTTAGAGCAAGTTGCAATAAATGCTTCCAACAAACAGCTTAGATAGGTCGAGGTAAGTTAGAACAAGTTGCAATAAATGCTTCCAACAAACTGCTTAGATGGGTCGAGGTAAGTTAGAGCAAGTTGCAATAAATGCTTCCAACAAACAGCATAGATAGGTCGAGGTAAGTTAGAGCAAGTTGCAATAAATGCTTCCAACAAACAGCATAGATATGTCAAGGTAAGTTAGAGCCAGTTGCAAAATATGCTTCCAACAAACTGCTTAGATAGGTCGAGGTAAGTTAGAGCAAGCAGCAATAAAGGGTTAACAACAAACAGCTGCTCGGATGATTAAGCTTATCTAATAGGGGGTTAGACCTGCCTAGCTCGCGATAGCTCTATGTAACCAGGAGCAGATCCAAAGATTTATAAAAAGATGAAGACTACGGCGATAACATGGTGGCAATGGTGGTGGTTATGCTATCACGTCGACTTATGACGATAGGTGATGGTGCGAAGGCTTTATGAATATTATGACGAATGCACTAGTGATAATTATTGTAGTGTTGATGATGATAATGTAGTGATAATGATTATGATGGTAATAATGATGATGATGATAATAGTAATGGTAATGATCATGATGGTAATGATGATGATAGTAGTGATAACGATTATGATGGTGATGGTGATGATGTTGGCAATGGTGATAATGATGATAATAATGACATACGATGATGATGATTAACATATTTTTTAAATATTTTATTTTCACACTTTCAGTACATTATACGCCTAAAGATTTAGGGAAAAAGATTACAGTTAACGTTTTCTTTTTCTTTTTTTATTGCAAGGGTATCCAGGAGCTAAGTTAACACGAGGTTTTCTAGTTAGCTCCTTTTTTAAATGATGATAATAAATTTTACGATGATTGTGACAATGTTGATATTGCTGATTATGATAACAATGATAATGATTTCGGCTGCAATGGTGATGATGTTGATATTGCTGCTGCTACTGATGATGATAATGATGACTTATTGATAAGAGGTACCTTGTTTTTGGACATCTTTGCCATAGCACGCTTAATCTGTGTAAATAAAATGTATGTAAAAATTGGTGTGAGAAAAATATGAGAAAAAACGACAGAAATGGTGCCTCCCTTTTTCCCTGTCAATTGTCCTCATTTACCTTTGTTTCTATTTATATTTTATCAAGAATAATTTTTCTGGTCCGTGGTTCTAGCGGATACTTTAAGACCTAGTTTCAACGCCGTTCTTTTCATGTGCCGTCCCAAATGCACGTTTGGCACGGTCGAAATAGACAAAAACAGGCCTGACAGGTTAGACGCCATTCTTTAGACATACATTTAGGTAAAACTGTTTTTAAACAAATAAAATTTGTAATTTAAAACCGTACTGATATTTATGTTCGATATGCTCAAAAGTCTTAACATGCAATTCGAAAGAATCAAATTGAAGAGAGCAATTGCTGGAAGAAATAAGACCAATATTAGTTTGATAGAATTGGTGTTGAGAAGGAGGTGTATTGCAGCAATAGTGCAATAGAGGCGTGTCCCATATTTTTAAATGGAAGGTTAATTTTTGTAGTATTGTAATAGAATCAAGCCTAGGGTTGAGGTGAAGAAAAAAGCCGCACAGACAAAAAGAATGGGGGTGCGGGTGAAAAAAAAAATTCGCCTTTTTCACCCCCTGGACCCGCCCTTAGTACGTTTTCTCTTTTACATATTATGAACAGAGAAGCTAGGGCTGTAGAACTGCTTTAGGGTTTCTCCACCAACCCACTTACTTGCACTTACAGCAAGTAAGTAAAAAAAACTCAAGTCTAGCTATAATACGATCTTTTATAAAAGACTATAATGCATATACGGAGAAATAAAAGAACATATTAAGCGTCTTTTCGGTTTCTGTTTTATTTTTTATTTTTGGTTCCCTGTTTTCTAATTGCAGAGCGAAATGGCGCAACCAATGCATTCGCATGTTGGTAAAACACAAAATACATATGTCCTCTTCTTTTCTTTGATTCGTGAGCAATGCCGTCGTTTAAAAAAAAAAACAAGAAAGTACACTTCTCATTTAAATAAACTAGGCACATGAAAGTGCAGCATTCGTTTTATACGTCGTTCATTGACCGTGCTTTTTACGCCGGATGGGCAAGCTTAATTAGCATTAGATTGTCATTAAACCACATTAAACTACATTATACATATGCTTTTGGGACAGCACGTGAAACAAGCCGGTCCACAGGCGTTCGGCACGGCACGGGCTGAAAAGGCATTGCCAAATAGAATGGACCGGTCTTATTTGATTTAGTCGGATGAAGGATGAGTCACGCAAGTCGGATGAGCGGGTGAGGGGTTCTTACGTACCTTCTTCTTGAGCGTCTTTGACTTGGTTCGTTTGATCTTGGAAAGAGAGAAAAAATACCAAAAAATGCGATGAAAGTGAAAGTTCCAATCCAGTACTAGTTTTTATCTGAATTTTTTTACCCTGTTCTTTGGAACCTTCAGTTTAGATCGTTTGATCTGTGTAAAACAAAATATGCATAATTAATAGAACAAAGCGTTTAAATAATAAAAAATGTCATCTTTTAATTTTTAGTTTCAAATGCACTTCAGTAGTCTCCTTCGCAACCCCCAGCGGTCGGAGTCACAAAGCGCTCCCCGCCCGTAGGGGCTGCTCAGATTCGAACTACATTTCTTTCCCGCTTCTAGCCAAGGTACCATATTTCGAAAACCGTTCGCGCCATGGCAAGCAAACCAATCACGACCCGTGTATTATCATTCAAAGAAGAAGCACGTGAGAACCGTAAGTAATCCCTGTGAGATGCGGGAATGCTCGAAACCCTTTTGAGGAACTGGAACATTTCAAGCCTTGTTTGGTCCAGCATAAATCATTCTCGAAGTCATCATTGGAGAAAGAAGCGCAAGTAGTACATGGCGTTGCGACGGGAAATTGAAACACTTTCGAAGCTTTCGGTGTTTTCCCATCGCCTGTAGCGCTAAGCAGACGCTTGTTTCTCGGTTTTTCTCTTTTGAATGCACTTTTGATTTCTTTTTGTACAGACTGTAGATTATCTCTTGCTCTTTAAAACTTTGCCGAGTACGTTACCATGGTTTACAAACGAACGTTTCGATTCTCTAAATTGTCAAAGTCAACTTCGAGACACATTATTATTAGTTCCCAGAGGTTAAGGGAAGATTCTCCGAATATGTAGATTTTGACCTTCCCTATTATCTCTTAACAACAAATAAAACAATGGTTGTCGATATTTTTTATCTTCTTTGGAGTAATATTCATTGCTATCCATTGTTTGGGAACTCTGGTTCTCATCTGTTTTAAATTTGTCCAATTTTCAGCTGCGATGTTATCTCAGCTGAGTATGATTTCGCGCCAAAACAAAATGACAGTTCAATGGAATTTTTATTGGCTCAATTGTACAATGGAGAGGCATTTTATTGGATTAGCCGTTTGACATCATCTTGATGTACAGACAATGGGAAAGGAATGTAGTTCGAATCTGAGCAGCCCCTACGGGCGGGGAGCGCTGTGTGACTCCGATCGCTGGGGGTTGCGAAAGAGACTAGAAGTTCAGGGGATTTTATATGATTTTTATCTGATTTTGCTGGGCTGCAGCATGTCTCTGACAAACATTGCAAAATCACCAAAAGATCAACAATAGATTGTTAGAATGATAAATAAAAAAAATAAAGTTACTGGTGCAGGCATATTTAAAGAGGCGGAGCTAATCCCGCTGCCGAGACCGCCTTATTACATGATCAGTAGGGCGAGGCTGTCTCCCAATAATTCTCAGTGTTTCTGTGTCGTGCCTCCCCCAATATTTCGAAGCCTGCTACAGCTATGAGTTATTCAATGTTGAGACGCTGGTGTTTCTATTATTGATGATGCTTTACTGTTGCAATTGCTGTCGTTATTATCAGTTACCTTTATTCAATCTTACCATTTGAAACAAATCCGTTGAACCGCTAGCCTCAGATCCGCTAGCCCCAGATCCGCTGGCCTCAGATCGGTTTACCCCACTAGCCTCATATACACTAGCCTCTGAACCGCTAGCCTCTGAACCGCTTACCCCATAACCGCTAGCCTCTGAACCGCTAGCCCCAGAGTCGCTAGCCGCTGAGCCGCTAGCCCCAGATCCGCTAAAATCATTCTCTTCGATTTTCTCAGCTTTCATTGGTCCTCTTTTATGCTAAAGAAAAAACAAATTCGCATTAGCGAGTCCATACGAAAGAAGCACTTTTACTTGATATAAACACCATGGCCGGGAAACTATACAACACAATAAAATTGCCATCAACATAATCGTATCATAATAACCATCCCACCACATTCTTAAAGATCACAACTATCACCATCATCATCATCACCATCATAAACACCATCACCACTAATAAATCCACTACTACCATCATCGTTACCATCGTTACCATTGTTATCATCATCACTATCACCATTATCATCATCAATCATTACCCCAACCACCGTCACGATTATCATCATCTATACCAGTACTATTATCCAGCTATCGCCACCTACTACAACTATCACCACAACCGAAAATACACACTAATTCAAATGACCAAATAAGAGAATCTCCCACGCCAGGGTACCTTGATAACAGGTGACAAGTTGTTACAGACCATCTCTGCCGCGTCGACTATTTCGCTCTAAAGGACCAAACAAATAGAAGTGCCGAGTGTGATAATTAAGAAGGTACCCTGGAGATTTAAGAGGGTGGGGGATGGGGCGGGGAAGAGAGGAGAAGGATTCTTCCTTTTAGCCTAAATCGTGGGTAAAACCGACATTCAGCCACTGAAACCCAGATAGAGTAATTAGAGGGGAAACCAACGTGAAATGTAAGTATTGTAAAATCGTGGTATCGTGAAATCGATGTATTGTGAAATAGGGGTATCGTGAAATGGAGGTATTGTAAAATAGAGACATCGAGAAATCATGAAATCAAGGTATCGTGAAATCGAGGAATCATGAAAACGGGGTATCGTAAAATTGCGGCATCATGAAATCGGGTTATCGTGCAATCGAGGTACTTTGGAATCTTCTGTAACCTTATTAATTCAATTAATTTTTACCAGCTTAGATTTCGGAGTAATGATCTTGTCCAGCTCTCCCAGCACGTGATCACACATGCGACACGCGGTCGCCACGTGACGGGGTCTCTGAATAGTGTGCGCATGCACCCCATGATGGTGGCCTCTGGCACTGATCAGTTGGTTCCGTTTGACAGAAACCGCTGGAACTAGTAAAAGAGAACTAGTGTAAGAGACAGACAGACAGACAGACAGACAGACAGACAGACAGACAGACAGACAGACAGACAGACAGACAGACAGACAGACAGACAGACAGACAGACAGACAGACAGACAGACAGACAGACAGACAGACAGACAGACAGACAGACAGACAGACAGACAGACAGACAGACAGACAGACAGACAGACAGACAGACAGACAGACAGACAGACAGACAGACAGACAGACAGACAGACAGACAGACAGACAGACAGACAGACAGACAGACAGACAGACAGACATTTAGTTTCTTAAATTTATAGATTATATTAATTAGTACTGCCTCCTTCTTCATCTACATTGTCTTCTAAATTTTCTAAATCAGCTAAAACTCTGCTACGTAGTAGCTCCTTTTCACTTTCTATAGAAACCATGATACAGTTTCGTCCCTTGCAAGATGGTGGCCATTGCAATGGCTGAATGTAGAAATAAGAGAACAGAATCGCCTTCACTACAACACTTTCTCGCTAGAGTGGCAATACCTTTGTCGTGGTCTGCCACGTTAAAATGGTCAAGATAACCATATAAAGAGCTAAGAATAATTCAAAATGTTTGAGGATAAGTTATTTTGTCAACCTTTCTAAAGGTAGAGAGCTAAGTCTTTTGTGAAATTGAGAACTAAATCAAAACGCGTCAATGCCCACGTCTTGACTAAACGTAAGCCTGACTTCATTTCCTGATTGGTTTGTTTTGTTGAATGGCTACCACCTCTGATTGGCTAGTTGTTTTGCATCTGCGTTTAGTTTTCGACACTCATCTGAAATCCGCTCTATCCATCTTTAAACTTTTAAAAGTTCCGTTTCCATCAAAATTGTTACATTTATATTCGCGTTCTTTTAATACTGTAGAACGAAGTAATTTCACGTCCTAGCTAAAAAAACATCAGAAATAAACTTGAATTTGTATTCGTTTGTCAAACGCAGTTTAAAGCCGCGCTCCCTGTTAGGACCATTGTGGGGGTACCAACAGAACAGCGTGGAAACGGGATAAGATTAAGAGCCTTTGCTAGCTATTGGCCAATTTAAGACGAATCGATGAGTTTTAGTGAATATGTCAGGGGGAACATTTAGTGAATACATTTCCCTTGTAATGAAGTTTGATTATACTATATTACCTAGATTTATATTTGAAAATTTCTATAATACTTGGCGACAGTTCATGAGTTGTTCTTCTTGTTATTTACCAGATGGTACTATTACTCTTGTTTCTGTGCTAATAAATATATTATTTTGTAGTCTGTGTATATAGTGTTGCTATACGGAAAAGGGGATCAGGTGTTGCATAAATATTAGTCTGGCGTATTAACGTTAAAGTTGAGCACTTTTGGCCAGAGACTTATTAAAACTTTGCTTGGTGGAAGTTTTCAATATTAGATATGAAGGCTTCTCGTTGTACCGGATGCTATAGTTAATTATGGGATTGTGCTCGTAGGGGGGAGGGTGAGTGGCACTTTAGTCACAGTGGCGGGCAATGCTAGTCATAAAGGTACCAAGCTTGGTATACAGTATATGTTCTTTGGAGAATGCTTGACTGATCAACAAGGGGTGTCACAATATTGCACCTCATTAGGGAGGGTACAGGTAAATTTGTCAAAGCCCTCTAACTCCTCCTGATGTAAATGTTTGTGGTACTCCATGTAATTCTGCTAAGGATCACTCAAGAAGTATGTTTATCAAATGTGTCATTAGTGTCTCTACAGCATTAGTCAATAATGTCTTATAATTGTCAATTGCCCCCACCCTCCTCCCCCTCCCCAAGGAAGTGCAAATTTGTTATTCTCCGGTAAATCTGTTAAGCGTCGGTTATGGAACATATTTGCATTTTGACAAATTACCTTTATCCCTCCCCTTGGCGTGCACTTTATTGGTTCCTCCTGTTAATATGTCACCAATGGAACATATCAAAGTTTGGTGGCTTTATGTCCTACACAGGACAGGACATAAAACTGTAATGTCTAGACTGTGACCCCTAGGTACATATTTGTGACACTCCGTCCCAGCAAACAGTTAAGCATCACCCAATGATCATTAATAATTATGGCTTAATGAGATGCAAATTATTGCTAAACACATGATGTCTGCCGAGATGTTAATGCTCGGAATGCTTGCCGAGATGTCTAAATGTAGATGTTCGAAATGTCTTCCGAACACGAAAGTATTAATCTCATTACCCTGCAAAAAACCTCAAAACTTGTCAAATATTAAAATTAAACATTAATGTTTTCAATTATTTTGTGTCAAGGATCATATGTCCAGTATGGGGCCATGTAAAAATGCTAGAGACGCATTAGTACAGCTACCATTTACCTCTATTGTAAAAATGTGGTACAATATTGTTATGTGCTATAAATTCTAAAAATTCCCAATAAAATTGTCGATTCGTTTAAAACAATAATAAAAAGACTATAAGACGACTTTCAACAGGAACCAATTGAAATCTAAGTACAGCTTAGTCTTCTTAAAAGGATTCAAGATGGTTCGCATATAAGTGCGAGTATAGCCAAAAGTGAAGCATTCTTAAAAATCCGACCGCTCTAGCGTTTATGTGAACGTAGCACGTGATAATTAGAGGCTCTCGTGCCTCATTTCTTTATGAAAATATTAATGTTTAATTTTAATAGTTGACAAGTTTTGAGGTTTTTTGCAGGGTAATGAGATTAATACTTTAGTGTTCGGAAGACATTTCGAACATCTACATTTAGACATCTCGGCAAGCATTCCGAGCATTAACATCTCGGCAGACATCCGGAAAGGTGTTCCGACGCTTCGAAAGGTATTCCGAAGTCGGAACAGATTCCGTAATTTTTTTACGGAAGGCGGGCCATATAGGTGTAGCGGTTGGTCGATAATTTATACCTTAAATGATATGACATTCACCCCCGTCTACTTTTCTGGAGTTCCCCCTTCCCGCGGGTCTCACGGTCTAAACAATGCATCGGCCAACAATTTGCAGGGAAGCGTCGTAAAATATAGGCAGACAAAGAGATAGGTTACAGTAGAATATATATAGGCGGTCGTTTGAAATCTTTGAGGTACTAAAAGTGAAATGAACACTCTCATAGTTCCTGCTGTATACGTTTCCAAGTGCGAGCTGATCATTCTTTTGCAAAGACATATAGGCAACCTTTTTTAATTAAAAAAGAAATTCAATATGTTAAGTATGAGTTCAGGGCTTTAAAAGTTTGGGACTATTTCCAATAACTCGCAGAAGTAAAAGACCCAATTTGTATATAATTTGAGGCTAAAAATTACGTTTTCATTTCGAATCTCCAAATGCAAAAGTAAAGTAATGTTTATTAAAAACACCATCTGTGCACTCTAAAATACGCGTCTTTCTAAATGAGAAAAGCTTAAATGGGCAAAACAACTAACATATAACGTATATAATGCAATCATTCTTGTACATTTCTCACTAACAAAAATAACAAAGTCTTGAAAACTCAAAGAAATTAAGGAGGTTAGTGGTTGGTCATTCTTTTGTACATACAATCCACGTATCATAAGAAAAACATTCAGTATGATATTAACAATCAATATGATTCAGCGCTTTAATCCAAGCGATAGTTGGTTCGCAGATCGTCGGATTCGGCCCCGCTCACGGAGTACGGATTTTGATGATTATTTCAGCGGACTGGCGGTTTTTTGAAATACGGCGGATCACGGATCTCTTGACAATTTGGGCACGGATTTCGGATTTTGACTGCTTTGACGGTCGAATTTCGGATTTTAAATGAATTTCAATCGATGCCATTGTTTATTTGTCAAACCATGCAGATCTAAAAATATCTGCGGATCCACATATTTGCCCCGAAAATGTTGCGGATCGGCGGATTTACATACCCCATACCCCATTTCACCCCCCCCCCCCCCCATTTATTATGGATGACATTTAATTTTGTCGCGAATAGTTTAAGAAATGGATTTTAAAATAGCCATCTGGCTATATCAAAGACCTTTATTGCAAGGAGAAAAGTCCACGAAAATACCTTCTAGAACTTTATTGACTAACGTTTAACGCTTTGGGGATTCTTGTTGACATTATCTATTTGTTATTTTTACCAAAAAAGGAAAATAATAATTTAATGCACAACGATTCATTCTTATTCTTCCCGACTGCACGTCTAATGGATAATTCCCCACGCTGCATACAGTGCATTTGTACTTCAAGGCTTGCGAGCTTGTAAATATTCCTATATTTCCAGGTGATCTTATTCCACGCAATCAAATCAAGCTTGATTTTCGTCCAATTGCACGTCTATCTGGTTATGTTCTCCCCGCTGCATATGGTGCATTTCTATTGGCTCTGCTAGCGCGCCTTGACACCTTCCTGTATTTCGTTCTCCTGCTCTACCTTGCATGTTCGCAACAACAGGTTTATGCCTAAACAAAACCTGTTTGAACTCAGGAATCCGCCAGGCGTACACCACGATGTTAATGCACGAGTTGGAATATTGAAGAAAAAGGAGAGCCATGTATACAATATTTAAATTATAAAACGAGAAATATAATCTGTGTATGACCAAGTAATAATTACTTGGCAGCCATGTGACAAGTGACGCCAGCGTGACAATGAGAAGTGTGAAGGCAAGCTTCTTATCACGCAATCTTTCACGAGCTCCGTTTCCGTTGATATGACTGGTCCTGGATCTGATCATGATGACGGTGTAAGCAGCTGACATTATTAGAAGAGGCAAGGAGACGTAGATAACGAACAATGTACGTCGGATCGCCAAAGGAATGAGTGAGGTTAAATAGCCCACTGAAGTCGTCACTGTACTAATAACGGCGACAACCCATGGAGTTCCGATCAGGAGACCGTAAAATGTCTTACCCGTTGCGCGATGGTAGAACGGAAAGGCGACTGCCACAAGACGCTCCATCGAGACAGAGGCCAGGAAATTGACCGATGAAAAACTTGAGAACAATTCCAAACTACTAAGGAAGACCTCAAAGGCGCCGTTACGAAAACGCCAAGAGTGCAGGAGTCTCAGATAACTAATAACTCTGAACAAGCAGCTTAGGCCGACAAAAGAATCTGCGATGCACAGATTGACGAGTAGGTAGTTTGATCTTCGCCTTCGGAGACTTTTCGTTTTGAGGAAGATGACAAGGCTGATGGTGTTTCCGACGATCGCCCAAAGTCCAAGTACCGTTGCGCACGCGATCGCTGCCCAGATCACACCTTCGATTTTATCTTTGTTCCCCTGTGTTGTAGTGTTGCTGCTTTGATTCATTTTTGAATAAGTGTTTTTGCGTTTTCGAGGTAAAGAATGCGAAAAAAGTTATCTTGTTGTCGTTTTATGAGCTTTGCTTTGCTCAATGCTGGCGAGACAATAAGTACCTCCGATATGAGTTCGGGACTTTATCCAACTCGCAACGCAGAAATAGACCCAATTTGTACCTATTTGGAGTCTGAAGGTTGCGTTTATATTTCGAATCTCCAAATGTTAAAGAATAATGTTATGAAAAAACACCATCTGTGCACTTTAAAATACCCCGTCTTCCTAAATGAGAAAAGCTTAAATAGGCCAAAACAAACAACAAATCGTCCAAATTTTATCGATTGAAAGTTAAATCATTTTTCAGAGTCTTAGGCGACTATATGCATACATTCTTGTACATTTCTGACTAACAAAACAAAGTCTTGAAAACGTATATATTTTTTTGATATTTTTTTGTACAGACAAGCAACGTATTCTAAGAAAAACATTCAATATGACGTGGCCAGCTAACAGCTCTGAGTACATGAGTTCAGCGCTGTATATTAGGTTTAAATCCAAGCTATAATGGGCCACTTATGGATGAAATATTATTTTTGTCTCAACTAGTTAAAGAAATGGATTTTAAAGACGCCATGTGTGCTATCGAAGACCTTTTCTAATGAGGAAAGTCCAAGAAAATACCTAGAACTTTGTTGACTATCCTTTTACGTTTTAAGGAAAAAACACCATCTGTGCACTCTTGAAGATCAACGATTTATTCTCATTCTTTCTGACTGCACGCCTAATGGCTAATTCCTCACGCTGCATACAATGCATTTGTACTTCAAGGCTTGCGAGCTTGTATATATTCCTATATTTCCAGGTGATCTTATTCCACGCAATCAAATCAAGCTTGATTTTCGTCCAATTGCACGTCTATCTGGTTATGCTCTCCCCGCTGCATATGGTGCATTTCTATTGGCTCTGCTAGCGCGCGTTGACGTCTCCCTGCATTCCATTCTCCTGCTCTACCTTGCACGTTCGCAACAACAGGTTTATGCCTAAACAGAACCTGTTTGAACTCAGGAATCCGCCAGGCGTACACCACAATGTTAATGCACGAGTTGGAATATTGAAGAAAAAGGAGAGCCATGTATACAATATTTAAATTATAAAACGAGAAATATAATCTGTGTATGACCAAGTAATAATTACTTGGCAGCCATGTGACAAGTGACGCCAGCGTGACAATGAGAAGTGTGACGGCAAGCTTCTTATCACGCAATCTTTCACGAGCTCCGTTTCCGTTGATATGACTGGTCCTGGATCTGATCATGATGACGGTGTAAGCAGCTGACATTATTAGAAGAGGCAAGGAGACGTAGATAACGAACAATGTACGTCGGATCGCCAAAGGAATGAGTGAGGTTAAATAGCCCACTGAAGTCGTCACTGTACTAATAACGGCGACAACCCATGGAGTTCCGATCAGGAGACCGTAAAATGTCTTACCCGTTGCGCGATGGTAGAACGGAAAGGCGACTGCCACAAGACGCTCCAACGAGACAGAGGCCAGGAAATTGACCGATGAAAAACTTGAGAACAATTCCAAACTACTAAGGAAGACCTCAAAGGCGCCTTTACGAAAACGCCCTGAGAGCAAGGTTCTCAGAAAACCGATACCATGGAACAAGCAGTTGAGGCCGACGAGAAAATCTGCGATGCACAGATTGACGAGTAGGTAGTTTGATCTGCGCCGTCGTAGACTTTTCGTTTTGAGGAAGATGACGAGGCTGATGGTGTTCCCGATGATCGCCCAAAGTCCAAGTACCGTTGCGCACGCGATCGCTGCCCTGATCACACCTTCGATTTTATCTTTGTTCCCCTGTGTTGTAGTGTTGCTGCTTTGATTCATTTTTGAATAAGTGTTTTTGCGTTTTCGAGGTAAAGAATGCGAAAAAAGTTATCTTGTTGTCGTTTTATGAGCTTTGCTTTGCTCAATGCTGGCGAGACAATAAGTACCTCCGATATGAGTTCGGGACTTTATCCAACTCGCAACGCAGAAATAGACCCAATTTGTACCTAATTGGAGTCTGAAGGTTGCGTTTATATTTCGAATCTCCAAATGTTAAAGAATAATGTTATGAAAAAACACCATCTGTGCACTTTAAAATAACTCGTCTTCCTAAATGAGAAAAGCTTAAATAGGCCAAAACAAACAACAAATCATCCAAATTTTATCGATTGAAAGTTAAATAATTTTTCAGAGTCTTAGGCGACTATATGCATCCATTCTTGTACTTTTCTGACTAACAAAACAAAGTCTTGAAAACTTATATATTTTTTTTGATATTTTTTTGTACAGACAAGCAACGTATTCTAAGAAAAACATTCAATATGACGTGGCCTGCTAACAGCTCTGAGTATATGATTTCAGCGCTGTATATTAGGTTTAAATCCAAGCTATAATGGGCCACTTATGGATGAAATATTATTTTTGTCTCAACTAGTTAAAGAAATGGATTTTAAAGACGCCATGTGTGCTATCGAAGACCTTTTCTAATGAGGAAAGTCCAAGAAAATACCTAGAACTTTGTTGACTATCCTTTTACGTTTTAAGGAAAAAACACCATCTGTGCACTCTTGAAGATCTCGTCTTTCTAATAATGAAAAGCATAAAGGCTCCAACACACCATTTATTGTTTTATATAACCCAGTGAAAGTCAAATAATTTTTCGAAATCTTAGGCGGATTTATATGAATATTTTTTGTACATTTCTGACCAACAATCAAAGTCAAATTCGCCTTTTTTTCAACATTTCATTTTGCATTACCTTTTTAATTTTCACGAATTCACAATGAAAGACATTTCAAGTATTCCCAATACTATATAGTTCTAAATTCACAAGAATACATGTCCACCTAATATATTTTTAACAAGTATTTTATACGTACGCTGGCGGCGAGAATTGTCACGAAAGCAGAGCATTAGCAATAGGGTTTGAAAATAACGTAATACTAACGCTGAGTGTAAGCAAAAAATCGCCGCTTAATGTAATAAGCATGAATTTGGATATAGAATTTTCATAGATTTCAAAAGAACAATTCCCAAGACAACCAAACTTAGGGTTTGTCGTCTAAGCGTCAAGGGGGTGTAACGGGGGGGGGGGGGGGGGGTCACTTAGCGTTGCGTCATCAATGACGTCATCAAAAATACGAATATTAATATATTGAGCTACGAGAGTTGTGGCACGATCAAACTTAGGACAAGTTGTCTTTAGGTCAAAATCTGCCGAAAATCTTTCGTCTCTTAAGGCCCTTTAAAAAATCTGTTTACTGGCGAACTTCCTGTTAAACCTTGTCAGATTTCCTCTTAAATTGAGAATAAATAACGCGATTAAGGTGTCTTAGAAGGCCTTTTCTTTTGATCGTCTCTAAAAATAACGCTGAACAGAAGGGGTATTACATTCTAAGAGTACTTAGGGTTCTTTGTCTTCTGCGAGCCGAGCATTTTGAAGGAACATTTGACGATGAGTGAGCAGATCCGGAAAAAGCCAAGCACTCGAATAAAACTAGCCAAGTATGTCCGACCATCGCGAGTACTTGCGAGCAAGTAGATAAACGATTGCGATTTGAAAACTGCTACTCCTAAAATTATCTGAAAATTACACAGCCCGGGTAGAATAAAAAAAAATACCTCCGAACCGTTCCTTGCTTGATTGTCATTGTGTGGCTACATCAGGATCTGGATGGGGGAGTCTGCATGTCGGTTGTCAGCTAAAGTTTCCATAATTTGTCGGTAGTCCGTACGAATTATGTTTATCGTTAGTCGGTAAATCTAAGTTAGTGTTCGCATTTGTACCAAATTTTATGTATAAGCTAGATAAATAATTTTTTATATATTTTTTTAAATCAAATGTCGGTAATCGGCAAATATTTCTTTGTCGCTAGTCACAATTTTTTTTCATATATGTTACTTTTTTAAAAGTAACCGACTATAAGCCGTTTGTCGCTAGTCGGTTAACCCCATCCAGCCCTGCTACATCCAACACATTCTTAAATATTTTGAATTATTCTCATTTAGCATTTTCCGCTAAATATGCGACTTTATCTTTAAAAAAACCTCAATACTCCGCCGGAATCTAGAAATTTTTGGAACCAAAGACAGCCGTCCTGTTGAAACTATTAAAAAGAAGCTCGAAGTGCAATAAATACAAAGATATAGCCTGGTTTCTGTTGGAGAATGACAAAAAAACAAGAAAGAAATTCTGCGGTTACTGTATATGGTCGCATTTCTCTGTGCCACTAGGACCACCGCGGGCCAACGACCACAGAATTTCTGGCCCACTCGTCATGCCAAGAGCACAGAATTTCTGGCCCACTATAGTCATGCCACGAGCACGGAGTTTCGGGTCCATGTGGGCCAGAACTTCGGTACTCGTGGGATAAATAGTGGGCCAGAAATTCCATGCTCATGGCATGACTAGTGGGCCAGAAATTCCGTACTCGTTGTATAAATAGTGGGCCAGAAATTCCGTGCTCATGGCATGACTAGTGGGCCAGAAATTCCGTACTCGTTGGATAAATAGTGGGCCAGAAATTCCGTGCTCATGGCATGACTAGTGGGCCAGAAATCCCGCGCTCATGGCCACGACCACAGAATTTCTGGCCCACGAACAGCTACGAGCACGGAATTTCAAGCCCTTTGTGTCTTGCTACTTATTATATAAAAACATAAATTATCAATAAATACAAGAAAGGTTGCATTAGATTATTAGTCATAGGTAGCCCAAATTTTCGCTAGAAATATCCAAAATATTTGAATATAAGAATAGAAAGAAAGATAAGAATCTGTTCACCCTTTAGTTTCTTAAATTTAAAGATTATATTAATTAGTACTGCCTCCTTCTTCATGTACATTGTCTTCTACATTGTCTTCTAAATTTTCTAAATCAGCTAAAACTCTGCTACGTAGTAGCTCCTTTTCACTTTCTATAGAAACCATGATACAGTTTCGTCCCTCTTGCAAGATGGTGGCCATTGAAGGTAGAAATAAAAGAACAGAATCGCCTTCACCACAACACTTTCTCGCTAGAGTGGCAATACCATTGTCGTGGTCTGCCACTTCTGCCATACTCGGGCCTTCCTGTCGTGCCACTGACCAGTTCCCCAGTACATAGGTGATCAGGGAGGCTAAAATGAAAACAAAAAAATGAGTAAAGGAATAATCCAATTTCAAGTATCAATCGGATTTTAAATGGGAAGCTGTAAGACTTATTTAAGTTTCCATTTTTTTTCTTGATTTCGAGACAGCATTTGTTGCAACAGCACCAGAAAGTACACATCAATCTGATTGTATTCATTTGATATTGTTGTGAGTGTTAAGACAAATTAATACTATATTGTATAAATGATTGAAGATTACAGTGGAATGTTTTAGAGGACTGATCCACCAATTCATACCCCAATGCAGGAATTATCCAAAAACCGCCCAACTTTGGTCATTGAACAAAACTTGGTCAAATAAATTAAGAGGGTATTTGGCCAAGGGCATTACTTAACTAATTTCTAATGACCTTTAGATTTGATATAAAAGTGCCCTGATTTTGAAGATGGGGCACCCTCAGCTGTCATAACTTCTTTCAGATGTTTTACATCGTCTATTTTTGTGATTAATGATATGCATAAGGAAGTCATAGTGAAGTTAACTTTAGCTACCATCTTAATGATATCTTTTGCAGTCTGCAAGTTAGAACAAATTTGTAAGAAATTAGGTTGGGATATTTTCTCACTTACAATTAATGTTTAATTGACAGATACAGTGAAACTGGGAACCTTTATGTGGCCAAAAAATAGTGGTTTGGCTTACACAGAAATTGCTTGGAAATTAAGAGGGTTTTTAACCAGAACATAGATGAATTACAAGTATTTCAAATTGATATTGTTATCCGTCCAATAGTTATTAAAGTGCATATCACTTCTGAGAGGAGAGAAAGTGGACTGAGGGTTGTCCTTCAACATCACTAATACCGAAAATTCTGTCTCTGTCGATACCTGTTTTGGTTCGCGAGATATGAAGGATCAAAGATTTATCATGGCTCTAAACTAAGAAAAAATACATGGCATAATTTTACGTCTAGTATCAGAATTTTGGGTGTAATTCCAGTAAAATTAGGAAAAAAATATTTGGAAAACACCCCTGAGATGATTAAAACTGGGCATAGTTCTACACTATGTGTAGAACTATGCGAATAGAGTTAGGCGTAAAACAAACAAATCTAGGCATATTTATGCCTGTATCGGCCGCCTTTTCCCGCCCTGTTTATGCAAAGGTATCATGTGATGATGACATGTCAAGAGGTAGAATATATGAGTGCTAAAATCAGCCATTGTATTCATAATCGATATCTTTGCATGAATAAAGCCAACTTGGCCTGACCATCATTGTGTAAGAAAATAGGCGATTTAGAAAAAAATGGCCAATATCGTTTTAGACATCTGTCTAAAACGATACCTCTTGTCACGTCATCAAAAGGCTAATATGCATACATCTTTGATCCTTCATATCTTGTGAATGAAAAAAGATATTGAGGCAGAATTTTCGGTATTTTGATAAGTTCAAGCAAAACATTCAAAAGCGGCCATTCAACAGAGTGGGGATTTCCTCTGTACACATTTACTATAGGCACACATACACTTTCATCTGTTTCTTTGGCTATGGTGAAAGAGACACCTTGAAATCTTGGCAGGTCAGTCACATTCTGATGAATGGTATCCATTCCTGTGATTATGATGCCGTTTCCACCAGAATTTCTTTTGATAACTTCTGGGCCAATGTTCCCTTCTTCAGGATCCATGACATGCTTGATGTGCCCAAGAAACTTCTGAAAAGAATGTGACTTTTCCAAGTAACAGCCCTACAAAATATTAAGAAAGTAACAATTATGTACAGTAAATGCATGTATACTACCCACACCAAATGTTAAGACGGTTGGAGAACACTGGCAGCAGGATATAAACTTCTACGCTTCATTTCTTGTATAATATATCCACCACTATTTATCTCCCCTTTGCAGGGCCATGGCTAGCAAGATGCGAGCGAGGCACGCACCTCGTTTTCAATTCAGAAATATCCAAAAATAGCTCTATTTTTTGTAATTACATTGTGGAATTATTGAATTACTAGCTTTGCCTTAAAAAAATTGTGTCTGGCTACGGACCTGCTTTGGGAATACAGTAATTGTTAAACTATTTATACCCACAATGCCAAATTGATATTTTTGATTTCCCAAAAAGGATGGCAAATTATACATGTAGCATTATCTCCACCACTTAGAGAAAGTCTATACTATTAAAATCCTTAATTAATTACCTAAGAAAATTATTATTGTTATATACCAGATGTCAATGTCTGGCTCCACCTCGGGGAACATCAGCGGTCTTGGGATCACAAAATACACTGTTCCTCGGACCCAGTCAATAAGTGATATAAGTATGTTCTGTAATGCTAAATGTTTTACAAAGCAAAGCTAACTTTTGTTACAGTAGCAAGTTCTTCGGTGACACACTCTTTCCAAGCTTGTTGGATAGTTCATCCCAGTCCACTTTAAAGTATTCCATAATTGCCTCTTGAATCGGCCTTAGACGCTTGGCTTCCCTGGCTGCCTTTGCTTTTTGAGCGACATTTCCTTGTTTGTGACCTAGCAAGGAAAATTAATAGCAATTGTAAAGAATGCCCTACTAAAATTGCTTCTTCATCATCATCAGAGTTCATGTGCGTAGCCCATTTCCACGTGTAGGCAAATATAATAAAGGTTTTAAAAAGAGAAGAATGTTTTTAAGGCTATAAACAGTTTTCCTTTGGCTTGCTTGATATGTTAGGATTTTTATGGACTGAGAGTAAAAAAAAACAACATTTAACCTTCAAAAGGTAGGCATGTGTGTTATTGTGCCTGGTATTTGCAGTACATGAACCAGAAGTTCAATCGAAACAAGTAATTTCTCTTTATACTGCACATGCATGAAAAGAAGGCCTGTAGAATTTGTTTACCTTTTTTAGCAAATACAATGAATCGTCAGATCTCCTTTAGATGGGACTGGCAAAGAACAGGTTTCCCATATTTAATTACGTCACCAGCCTTGACCTTTCCTTGGTATTTAACCTCACCAGTCTCCCACATTGGGAGTTTCTGCAGTTCTATCACAGGTAGCCCAGGTAATGGTTTTGAAGCTTGTTCGTAGCTTGGAATCGGCTGTTATTCTTAGAGGTAAAACGAGTGGATTGATATATAGCGCGAGGCTGTCACCGGCGCATTCGATGCGAATTTCATAATTTTTCGTGGTCTAAAATTCAGAACTATCAGTTTTCGAAGCAAGGTAAGTAATATCTGTTATCTCTTATTTTTGTTTAATTTATATAACAGATTACTATGCGCCGATGACAGCCTTGCAGACTTTCCACCTCGCAGGCTAATAATAGTTTGCTTCGCTCCGTGTTTAGCCGAGCGTACCTAATTGTCCAACGGCGCCGGTCAAGGATTCAAATCGCTGCTTACTCGTTTTAAAAAATGGCTAGCGGCCAGAGAAAATGATTTAGCTCGGATGTTTTGCCACATTTCGGATGTAAGTGTACCCTGGCATAGGTCTGCGAGATAAAAATATTTCGTTTGTTGTATTTTCCTCGCGAATTTCGACGGTATTTGAGTGCTACCGAAAATGGCGCCTCCAACCTTGTTTCTTTCCTTAGTAGTGGGAGAGAAGTCATATATTCCGTTACGAAAACCCCCCAAAATCGTATATTACACATTAGTATGACAACAACAAGGCATGTTCTAAGTTTTAAGGCAATTTTATTGGCAATGTTTCACAAAAAATCGCGACTTCAATTTACTCGTTTTACCTCTAAGAATAACAGCCGATTCCAAGCTACGAACAAGCTTCGAAACCATCGCCTGGGCTACCTGTGGTTCTATCCACTCATTTCCAGACATTCTGGAAATAGTGAAATGTTCACTCAAGTTGGCTCTCTGGAATAAATCACAAATTGCAACAAATTAAACATTAATTTATTCTCTGATTTAAAATTCTTTCACTCAGTTACAGTAAGTCATTTTTTTGCACTGAAATCTACAGTACTTTACAGTCTAACTAAAGTAAATAAATAATTTCAAGTCATATTCATCATTTTTTTGTATTTAATTAAACACGAACGCGCGCTATAAAAGGGATCGCTCCGCCTCCTTTTTCGCAAGCTCTTGCGCAAGTCGTCGCCATTAAAAGCTAGACTTCATTGAGTGAGGACCACTAAAACTGCAACAAGAAAACATAGCAAAAAGTAAAGCCGTACGACAAACTACGACAACTGTAAAGTACAAGAGATTGTTAAAGAGCTACCGGGCATATCCGGGAAAGTGTTTGGAGTCAAATTCTCGAAAAAACAAGAGCAAAAAATGTCATTGAGAAATTAAACAAAACGTGTGCTCGTTTGATGAAAAATAAAATTCAAAAACAGCGTGTGCATGCTAATTTGAAATGGCGTCATTCAGGTGCGCGTGCGGACAAACAACAAATTTGAAATATTTATTGCTTCAAAACCTATCTAATCCTCGCAATTTTTTGTTCTGTTTCAAGAAACAGCTGTTGATAAGGCGTCCTTTGCTTCAATAGTGTGTTATTGGCCACTCTAGAACTCTGTTATAGCATTTTGGTCTCTCTCTACAGGGTTCTGCACTCAGGGATGTCAAATGACAGCTTGCCTAAGGCAAGTCCCTTTTATAGTGCGCGTTCGTATTTAATAAAAGGGGAGAAATGTTTTCGAAGTGTTCAAATTTGCTAACAGGAGTAAATTCACCTCATGTTCCTGTTTGTAATGTAATTAATATTCACTCGATAAAATTTTCTCTACAATCTACTATGAAATTCACCTTCTTGTTTAAAAGTTCTGCGCAGAAATCCCACCACTTCTCACTAGGTTCTTGGGGATCCTGGCTGAGGTCCTGATTTGCAGTGCCAAAAAGCTCAGTTCTGCATATTCCAGCCAAAAGACCAGAAACAGAAAATATCATAAGCCAATCGAACTTGAGAATGATCACAAATTTAAAGTTAGGATATAAAAATAATAGCCTACATTGCAAGGAAGTTAATAGAGTGCATGCAATAAAAGCATGAAACACTAAATAATATTTTGTACTATTTTGTAGGATTTAGTACTATTTAGTGAATTAAGTAAAAATAGTTTAAGCATGAAGGCGGCGTAGATTTCAACAATTCATCATACATTCATTTACTGAGAGCTTGAAATCTACACCGCCTTCATGCTTCAACTATTTTGACTAAATTTACTAAATTCTACAAAATAGTACTAAATATTATTAAGTGTTACATGCTTTTATTGGACTTCGCGTCTTACCACGGAAATTCTGGCCCCCCAAAACATCGCGCCCTACCACGGAAATTCTGCCCCCCCCAAAACATCGTGCCTTGCCACGGAAATTCTGGCCCTCAAAAGTACGCGCCTTACCACGGAAATTCTGGCCCCCCAAAACATCGTGCCTTGCCACGGAAAATCTGGCCCCCAAAAGCATCGCGCCTTACCACGGAAATTCTGCCCCCCCAAAACATCGCGCCTTACCACGGAAATTCTGGCCCCCGAAAAACATCGCGCCTTACCACGGAAATTCTGGCCCCCGAAAAACATCGCGTCTTACCACGGAAATTCTGGCCCCCGAAAAACATCGCGTCTTACCACGGAAATTCTGGCCAAAAAACAATCATCACGCTTTGGCACGGAAATTCTTTCCCCTAAAGACATAACCCTCAAAAACACTGTTATTCTTCGAACTGCATAATTTATTTACATATAATATATGATTCATATGATATACTTATAATATCATACGATTATTTATGGCCTATTTAACTCTTTGAATAAATACTATAAACTATAACAAAACTTTTAAATTGAGGTAAAGGGTAAAATGGGCAAGGCATATGGACAAACTACATGTAGAGTGAAATGCATTCTCAAAATACACGACATACAGTAGAACCTAGTTAAATCGAACGAGAATAACTCTAATCCTCCCGCTATTTCGAAGCAAGTCCTGTTCCCCTTGAGTTGGTTATGACTCAAAACCACGTTTCTTCGACCTCGCTTACTCGAACTCCCCGCTAACTTGAACTAAATTTTCCTTTTCTTTCGGAGTTTAATTTAGCGAGAGTCTACTGTATTTTACAAAACAATATTAAACTCTGCTATCAATGACTGATAAGATAGTCGTATCTCTCCTTCAAAAATGTCCTGGTAGCCTTTTCCAGTTTCATCCCATCCACGAGTTGGCCCCACCATACGATGCAAGTCTTAGCCAATCGCTCAGTCCAAGGCGTAGCCCTCTTTCGTGGGACATGCCTTCGGGTCCATCTACAGTTGTAGTAATGGACTTCGAAGTGGTCCGTTTCCAGCTTTAAAACTTTCCCAAGACACGGGATTTCGTTTGAGTTCACGAAGTACATAGCCACAAAGGCACCAACAGCGATTCCTTCAAGAAAGGTTCCCTTCGACTAGGGCTACTGGGGCTGCTCTTTCTTCTGGCCTCCTATATCGTCCGGCGTAAATCTGAAAATATACAAATAGTTGATAAGCTAATGTCCGATGATCTTATGTTTAACGCCATTTGACAATATGCTATACACAGTTCACAATTTTGGTCAAGAGCTATTCTGACTGACCATTACAAGATTGAAAAGGAGTCTTGGAGTATTAAAATGGTGCGCTTATCATACATGCACTACAATAACTGATGTTTTCAAGTTTGAGTCTATTCGGTTACAGCCATGCGTGCCCAATTGTTGAGAAGGTTTTTGTCCATATTTATTGGAAGTTCCATAACATGAGGCATAGCGAAGAGTGAGGAGTGAACAACGAAAGCTACAGATTGTTCAAGATCTGAAAAACTTGAAACAAAAGCGTTTCAGGCCGTTGTCAAAACAATAGCTACGGTTGGGCATCCATGACGGTTAACACCCAGAATTATAATGAAAAAAAAAGAAATTTAAAATGTTTTTGGACTCTGTTCTAAAGACTCTTGTAATCCTTGTTGTCCTTTTTTGAATGAGTAAGGGCACTGATTGCCATGCAATCTCGGACCCCTGCGTCACTAGGCCTTTCGGATTAAAAATAATATTGTTTCGTTTTTCTTGCTAGTTTGTCGGTGCTATAGGGGAAGTGTACCTCTCTAGTTTCTTGAGTTTCCCTGTCACGTAACTCCTCCAGGTCTTGAGGAACTTTTTCGGACACAGGCTGAGGTACTGTACGTTCAGCTTTACAAAGTTTCTCTACTGGCCAATTGTACTCTTTAGGTACCTCCAACAACTCATCAATTCTATTGAGCCAGCTGGTCCATGTTGTGGATGCAGATTGAGGAATGTTGCCTTCATACTTTGGAATGTCCGTTTTAAGTCTTTCAAAATCAAGCTTTTTTAGGATTGGTTTAACAATATCTGTTTTGCCAGGTGGAACCCGCTACAAGAAAATAATATATTGGTTGGAGTTATGATAAGACGTTATCTGTTCATTTCGAATGTTGAAGGTAACACAATAAAGCAACAATAATTGTACATGGTTATACCAAAGTAGTTTCTTTGCTTTGCATTACCTAGTGGATCGCATTTGTACAATTTCGTTTTGATTTATTTGTCAATTTTATATATTTTTGGAGATTTGGGTTAAATCCAGGGACATTTTTAATTGACCTGTTTAACACCTATTATAATATCCACACTCACTGGATATGAGCTATAGTGCGCCCTGATTGGCTTCTGTACTAGTAGGCTATCAGCTCATATACAGTGACTCGGAAAAAATGGCACGTGTTTTGTTAAGCTTAATGAGGGTGAAAAGTCCAAATTTAATACCAGAAAAGCTACCAAATATAATACGAAATTGGGTAAAATAAGACAGTTATTCCACTTAATCTCATGGTCATGAGGTGATAGCCAAATCGGCAAGTATGCCTTGTTGGCTATCACCACATGATGTATGATGAGATTGAGTAGATAACTGTTCATTGTACAATACCATCCATACCTCTATAAGCACCACTGGTCCTTTCCATTTGTAATGGCTCCTGTAGAACATCTCTACTACTGCATTTTCATTAGCTTCCAGTTTGAAGCACTTTGGAAAAGTGTGTTCATGAAGTTCAGCTCCATAACCATTTAGCCAAGTTCTGATGTCAAACACCTTTGTCAGACTAAACGCCTGAGGAATTGTATGACTAACACATGATTCCAAGGCTCTTTGAAGATCTAAACACAAATGTAAATATGCTCTATTCAAAACAGAGAAACACTTTCTACTTTTTACTTGTACAGCTAGTACATGATGTTGAGAATAATGGGGGAGAGACCTTCTGTTCCAGTGAAGGACATGTACAGTACAAGAGCACAGCAGTTTGGGCTTTTTGTTTCTATTGGGCTTAGGTATATTGGTACTCAGCAGTGCACTGCATTTTACACTAACGTATATGTGCTCTGGCATTAAAAACAAGAGGGGGCCAAAACTAAAAAAAATGTAACAAAAAAGGAAATCTGCAAGACAATTACTGTCATTTGTCACAAATCGGGTAGAGCCTGGGGCTCCCCCTACCTCAGCTACAGTTGAAGCATGAAAATGCATGGGCTGTTTTCGGTTGAAAGCGGGTATTCGTACCAAAGCACCTGGGGTGGGTGGGTGGTGGTGGGGGGGGGGGGAGGGGGTTAGGTGGATAGATAATCTGAAAGGGAGGAACATGTGGAACATATATGATGGCGTGGAATGGCAAGAATGGGGATGACAAAAACAAATATATAGAGTTACAAAATGGAAAGGTGGGATATTTCTTAGAGCTCTTCGAAATGTAAAGCAACCTTACGTGTATTCTAGCACAAGGTTTATCATCAGGAGGTAAGACCAGGTACTAGTCAAATGCGAAGGGGAGGAATAAAACTGGGAGCCGAGGGATGCTAGGGGGTGGGAGGAAAGATGGAGAAGGTCTAGTGGGAAAGGAGTTCGCATTTGAGACGTGTTTCAAAGTGAATGAGTGGCTCCCAGTTTTCTTGTAAAAGGAAAACAGCAGCTTGCGAATTTAGCTCGCACTAAACTACACAAGCAAACTGTTATCATATTACCCCTTTCAACATACCTTTCACTTGACTTGATCTCTATCACATCTAAAATAAGAGAAACGTATTAGATTCGATTCAACTGGCGCATGAATTATTCATAATTCTTAGAAACAGAGTCAGAGATTTCACTTACCATCCATTTTAACGAGAGAAGAGACAAAGAGACGCACGTGAGGTTGCTACATGGCTGTGCCCTACCGCTGATCACTCGTTCCCAGATCCCTATTCCCCGCTCCCCGTTCCCCGTTTTAGTAACATCCTGTAGGAACCTAGATTATTTTAAGTCTGGCAAACTGCTCAATCAACAGTAGGATTCATTATAACATAAGAAGGCGCGTACATGGGGGGGGGGGGGGGGGGGGGGGGGGGGTGCGCAGGGTGTGCGTGCCAAAAAGCCGGTCATTTCTTATTTAAAAATCTTCAAATACTATGCTGTTTTAATATGATACCTATGACTGCGCACCCCCCCCCCCCCCCTCAGCCAATCCTGCGTACGAATCTGAAAAGTGTGACTGAATAAATAGCCCATTCGCTATAGCTACTTTGCTTTCGATGTTGCCATTATGGGCTTTCTCTTAGAGAGAACGAAGGTCATGGGAACTACTTCCAAGGACTATACCCTTTGTCTAGTAAATATTATTGCAAAACATTTGGGCCATGCTGATATAACGGCATCGTTCAAGAGAACCAACATATTAGTTTCTGTGCACCCAATCTTTACAGTGGCAGCAAGTTTGGTATATTGACCTTATTACTGAGTATGTTTGTATCAACTTAGCAAAACAGAACATTTTGAATGCATTTTCAACGTTTTAACGAGTGCAATATGCAAAATAATGGCACACGCAATATCGTGCTTGTTGACTTGCCCGAAACTGTCACAACAAGCAGAAATAGTGATAAGGTGCACCGTGTGAACATTGTGGTGCGATGGACGCCAAGTTTGCAGTTGTTCCACTAACACCTGAAGAGCCTCTGAACACGTATTAGCAGAGCCATAGAGTACTCAAGTTACAAGTGAACGACGGTGCTGATTGAGGGGGATGTCGATAGATGCGGAATAAATTGGTCAAAGTGACCTTTATAACTCGGATCCCTCGGGCGAGAGAGACAATAACATAGTGCTCGAGGCTGCTAGAAGTCATCCGCGTAGAAATGAACAAAGAATATTACTATGAATTTGTCCGCATTTAGGGCTTACATGATTCATGGTAAACCATTTTTAGTCCTGACCAATAAAAATGCCAGTGAAGTACTGAGAGGGGAGGGGGGGATATCGGTCAACCGTGTTTCATTGTAGACTTCTATTTGAAGTATAACGAAGACTGCAGTTCTTGAAACGCAGCAACTTCGTAGGAACATTGTGGTGAGTGTTCCTAGGCAGCAACAAAGTCGTTACAAAGCCGCATATAAAAACAGAGCTGCAAACCGGAAACTCCTCCGGATAGAGAGGGGAGTGTGTCTTTAAGATGTCCTAAGCATGCTATGCATTATAATCTTACAGTGAAAAAATAGAATTTACGAAATGTCAGAAGACTAGCTGCATCCCGCATACATTCTTTTCAAATCATAAAGCTGGCCCGTGCAGCTTAAGAGACTGGGGACAACACTATGGCAGCCAATCCTACGTGAGACCACCTGCTTATAGCACTGGACTCTGACCCCCATGCATATGGAGATCTAGAATGAAACACCGTAGACGATAGCATTCCCCAGACTTCACTGGCATTTCATTGGTCAGGACTAAAAATGGCTTACCATGAATCATGGAAGCCCTAGATGCGGACAAATTCATAGTAATATTCTTTGTTCATTTCTACGCGGATGACTTCTAGCAGCCTCGAGCACTATGTTATTGTCTCTCTCGCCCGAGGGATCCGAGTTATAAAGGTCACTTTGACCAATTTATTCCGCATCTATCGACATCCCCCTCGATCAGCACCGTCGTTCACTTGTAACTTGAGTACTCTATGGCTCTGCTAATACGTGTTCAGAGGCTCTTCAGGTGTTAGTGGAACCACTGCAAACTTGGCGTCCATCGCACCACAATGTTCACACGGTGCACCTTATCACTATTTCTGCTTGTTGTGGCAGTTTCGGGTAAGTCAACAAGCACGATATTGCGTGTGCCATTATTTTGCATATTGCACCTTGATAAGAACAACGGGGTCTACGGGGTCACTTGATTCAAATATAGACGTTGAAAATGCATTCAATGTTCTGTTTTGCTAAGTTAATGCAAACAAACCCAGTAATAAGAGCAATATACGGAACTTGCTGTCTCTGTAAAGATTGGGTGCACAGAAACTAATATGTTGGTTCCTTTGAACGACGCCGTTATATCAGCATGGCCCAAATGTTTTGCAATAATATTTACTAGACAAAGGATATTGTCCTTGGAAGTAGTTCCCATGACCTTCGTTCTCTCTAAGAGAAAGCCCATAACGGCAACATCGAAAGCAAAGTAGCTATAGCGAATGGGCTATTTATTCAGTCACACTTCTCAGGTTCGTAGGCAGGATTGGCTGAGGGGGGGGGGGGGGTGCGCAGTCATAGTATTTGAAGTTTTCTTAATAAGAAATGACCCGCTTTTTGGCCGCCAAGGGGGGTGCGCGCGCACCCTGCGCACCCCCCTGTGTACGCGCCTTCTTATGTTATAATGAATCCTACTGTTGATTGAGCAGTTTGCCAGAATTTAAAACAAATCTAGGTTCTTATATGCGGGTTTTTACTGAGACCAGAGGCGATAAATACTATAATTGATTTATGGGACATGGGGTAGAATGGAGCTGCGATAAATGACCACGAAAATTCAGTAGAGTGATATCGGGGGAAGGGGACAATATATCGGTGTTAACAAAAAAGCACAGCCAAATAATGTTGTGGTTGAGATAACTCCATCTGTTATGCTAAAAGTGATGCGTGCTTTGTAAGGGAAGTTATCACTATGAGCTCACGTTGGAGGTGCGCGGCTCGGATTACGAAGTGTATTGTGTCAGTTAACAGGGTCTTTGTTCGTGTAACGCCCAAATGCATTCTGAGGAGTTTGGGTTGCAGTAAAAGGGACTTAAAGGTTACGTAAAGGTGCTCTTTGTGACCCTTTCTGCTAATATCTTCGGATGGTCTGTAACCGATGACAGGCAGTCAACAACGACTCTGGGTCGCTAAAAATTGATGGAAGGGGTTAAGATTTGAAGTCTGCTCGACTATGTTATTCTGATGATAATCTAAATCGTACGATGAATAGAAACACATTTTGCCGTGCTCCCTCGGTTTAACGGAATTTTTGAAATTCGAGTACAAATAATAGCGTTATTTAATAGGAGACTATATCAGGTATATTATGTAGATCCCGATGTCGATTCATCACGGAACTCACTCAAGGTCCCCAAAAGTCTTTCATTAAAAATCTGGGATCTGATTGCATTACACTGTTGTTTATACATTTTTTTAAATAAAAAATGTTCTTCGGAAATATTATTCTCCATGGCTTTTTTAATGGGGGGGGGGGGGGGGGGGTTATGAGAAAGCCCCACACATCAATTACTAACTTTTACACTAGTTCTTTTTTACTAGTTCTAGCGGTTTCTGCCAAACGGAACCAACTGATCAGTGTCAGAGGCCACAATCATGGGACGCATGCGCACACTATTCAGAGACCCCGTCACGTGGCGACCGCGTGTCGCATATGTGATCACGTGATGGGAGAGCTGGACAAGATCATCACTCCGAAATCAAAGCTGGTAAGAATCAATTGAATTACCAAGGTTACAGAAGATTCAAAATACCTCGATTGCACGATAACTCGATTTCACTATTCCTCGATTTCACGATACCTTGATTTCATGATTTCTCGATGTCTCCATTTCACAATACCTCCATTTCACGATACCCCTATTTCACAATACATCGATTTCAAGATAACTCGATTTTACAATACTTTCATTTCACGATGGGTTCTTCCTCTAATTACTCTGGGTTTCAGTGGCTGAATGTCGGTTTTACCCACGATTTAGGCTAAAAGGAAGAATCCTTCTCCTCTCTTCCCCGCCCCATCCCTCACCCTCTTAAATCTCCAGGGTACCTTCTTAATTATCACACTCGGCACTTCTATTTGTTTGATCCTTTAGAGCGAAATAGTCGACGCGGCAGAGATGGTCTGTGACAACTTGTCAAGCGCACCTGTTATCAAGGTACCCTGGCGTGGGAGATTCCGTTATTTGCTTATTTGAATTATTGTGTATTTTCGGTTGTGGTGATAGATGTAGTAGGTGGCAATAGCTGGATAATAGTACTGGTGTAGATGATGATAATCGTGACGGTGGTGGGGGTAATGATTGAAAACGATGGTAACGATGGTAACGATGATGGTAGTAGTGGATTTATTAGTGGTGATGGTGTTTATGATGATGATGATGATGATGATGATGATGATGATGGTAATTGTGATGAAGGTGGAGATATTAGTGGTGATGGTTTTGTGTGGTGATGGTGATGGTGTTTGTGATGTTGATGTTGATGGTAATTGTAGTGACTGTTTTCGAATGTGGTGGGATAGTTATTATGAAACGATTATGTTGTTGCCGAATTGATCGATAGTTTCCCTTTCCCGGCCTTGGTGTTCATATCAAGTAAAAGTGCTTCTCTCGTATGGACTCGCTAATGCGAATTTCTTTGTCTTTAGCATAAAAGAGGACCAATGAGAGCTAATAGAATCGAAGAGAATGATGCTAGCGGATCTGGGGCTAGCGGCTCAGCGGCTAGCGACTCTGGGGCTAGCGGTTCAGAGGCTAGCGGTTATGGGGCTAGCGGTTCTGGGGTAAACGGATCTGAGGCTAGCGGATCTGAGGCTAGCGGATCTGAGGCTAGCGGTTCAGAGGCTAAGGGTTATGTGGCTAGCGCTTCTGGGGTTAACGGATCTGAGGCTAGCGGTTCTGGGGCTAGTGGTTCAGAGGCTAGCGGTTATGGGGCTAGCGGTTCTGGGGTTAACGGATCTGAGGCTAGCGGATCTGAGGCTAGCGGTTCAGAGGCTAAGGGTTATGGGGCTAGCGGTTCTGGGGTTAACGGATCTGAGGCTAGCGGATCTGGAGCAAGCTCTGAGGCTAGCCAATCTGAAAGCGGTTCTGAAGCTAATGGCTTAGAGGCTAGCGGCTCATGGGCTAGTTCTGGAGCTAGCGGACACAACACGGATTCGTTTCAAATGGTAAGAATGAATAAAGATAACTGATAATAAAGACAGCAATTGCAACAGTGAAGCATCATCAACAATAGAAAAAAACAGCTTCTCAACATTGAATAACTCACAGCTGTAGCAGGCTTCGGAATATTGGGGGGGGGGGGGGGGTGTAGGGGGAGGAACGATACAGAAACATGAGAAATATTGGGAGACAGCCTCGCCATACTGGTCATTTCATAAGGCGGTCTCGGCAGCCGGATTAGCCCCGCCTCTTTAAATATGCCTCCACCAGTAACTTTTTTATATTTTTTTATATAATATTTTTATTTTATTTATCATTCTAGCTGCGTGGTGCAAGAATCGTTCAAAAGGCAAGAACAAACTTGTTGATTTTTGAGTGTTTTTGCGATCTTTGTCAGAGAAGACTGCAGCCCTTGTAAACCAGATAAAATCACCTGACATTTAAACGCTTTGTTCTATTAATTATGCATATTTTGTTTTACACAGATCAAACGATCTAAACTGAAGGTTCCAAAGAACAAGGTAAGAAATTCAGATAAAAACTAGTATTGGATTGGAACTTTCACTTTCATCGCATTTTTTGGTATTTTTTCTCTCTTTCCAAGATCAAACGAACCAAGCCAAAGACGCTCAAGAAGAAGGTATGTAAGAACTCCTCACCCGCTCATCCGACTTGCGTGACTTATCCTACATCCGACTTGCGTGACTCACCCTTCATCCGACCTGCGTAACTCACCTTCTTATACGACTTACGTGACTCGCCCTCATATACGACTTGCGTGACTTCTCGCTCATCCGACTTGCATGACTCGCCCTCTTATACGACTGACGTGACTTGCCCTCATATACGACTTGCGTGACTCGTCCGCTTATACGACTTACGTGACTCGCCCTCATATACAACTTGCGTGACTCGTCCGCTCATCCGACTTGCGTGACTCGCCCTCTTATACGACTTGCGTGACTCCTCCGCTCATCCAACTTGAGTGACTCATCCCTCATCCGACTTACGTGACTCATCCCTCATCCGACTTGCGTGACTCGCCCTTTATACGACTTGCGTGGCTCGCCCGCCCATTCGACTTATGGGACGCGTTATTTTGAAGGCAAAAAGAACTTATGTGTAAATGAGATAATTACTTCAGTAGCAAGCTAAGGCCTCGTTTAAACGCCGTTCTTTTCATGTGCGGTTCGAATTAGAAGGTATTTGGAACATGAAAAGAACGGCGTCTTAATCAAATTAGACCGGTCCATTCTATTTGGCGCGGCTTAGGTGTTCTGCTCGCCTTACCAGCCCGTGCCGAACGCCTGTGGACTGGGTTGGTTTTAGACGCCGTTCTTTTTAGTTTATTTAAATGAGATGGGTACTTCGTTATCTTTTTTAAAAAACGACAGCATTTCGATTGAATCTAGAAAAAGAAGCGGACATACGTATTTCGCGTTTTGCCAACATGCGAATGCATTGGTTGCGCCATTTCGCTATGCGATTAGAAAACAGAAGGAACCAAAAAATAAAAATAAAACAAAAACCGAAAGGATACATAATATGTTCTTTAATTTCTAAGTATATACATTATAATCTTTTATAAAAGATCGTATTATAGCTAGAATTGAGCGTATGTAAAGTTTTTACTACTTACTTGCTCTAACTGCGTTAACTGCTGTTCTACATCTCTAGCTTCTCTGTTCAAAATACCTAGAAGAGTAAAAGAACTAATGGCGGATCCAGGGGGTGAAACGGGCGAATTTATTCATCCGCAACCCATTCTTCCTGCCTGCAGTGCGGCTTTTTTCTTCACCTCAACCATAGGCTTGATTCTATTACAATACTAAAAAAGTTAACCCCACCGATTAAAAATGCTGGACCCGCCTCTGCGCAATACGTCTCCTACTCAACAGCAATTCTATCAAACGTATATTGGTCTAATAATTCAATTTGATTCTTTCGAATTGCATGTTAAGACTGTCGAGCTTAAATATCAGTGCGATTTTAAATAACACATTCTTATTTGTTTAAAAACAGTTTTACCTAAATGCACGTCTAAAGAATGGCGTCTAACCTGCCACGCGTGCTTTTGTCTATTTCGACCGTGCCAAACGTGCATTTGGGACGGCACATGAAAAGAACGGCGTTTAAACTAGGTCTTAAAGAAAATTTAATCTTGTAAAATCATAAATAGAAACAAAGGAAAATGAGGAAAATTGAAAGGGAAAAAGGGAAGCAACATTTTTCCCATTTTTGTTTTTATTTTCTCACACCAATTTTTACATAAATTTTATTTACACAGATCAAGCGTGCTATGGAAAAGATGTCCAAAAACAAGGTACCTCTTATGAATAAGTCATCATTATCAATAGGTCATCATAGTCATCATCATCATCATCACCATCATCATCACCATCACCATCTGTAGCAGCAATATCAACATTATCACCATAATCGTTACGTAAAATTTATAATCGGCATCATTCAAGAAAGGAGCTAACTAGAAAACCTTGTACTGAAGGTGTGAAAATATCACTACTATCATCATCATCATTACCGTCAAAATCATTATCACTACTATTATCATCATCATTATTATTACCATCATAATCATTATCACTAGTGCATCGTTGTCATAATATTAATGAAGCCTTCGCACCATCACCTAATCGTCATAAGTGATAGCATAACCATCACCATTGCCACAATGTCATCGCCGTAGTCTTAATCTTTCTATGAATTTCTGGATCTGCTCCTGGTTACGTACTATCATATTACACATCTTTTCCAGTGCAAGCGGTTCGTCAAGAAGAACTTCAAGATCATTCGCAAGTCAGTCGGCAAGCTGAGGGGTGTTTGCAAGGTGAGTGATGAATTCCTGTGCCCTTCCAACTCCTTAGGCTGAAATCACGCCGCCATTTTATGCTCCCTCTCAACGCCGAGTCACACAAAGCATCCATTTCCATCGGCTAATTCAAATGAGTAACCAAGATATTTTTAATCATGCCATTGCCAAACTCGTCTTGGGAAGCAACAAACATAAGACGGCGGATAATCGCGATCTAACAACTTGAGCGATTGTTGCCGTACTGTTTACTCGAAAAATGCGACAAAGACGTAAAGGGATTATTTGGAAAAAAAGGGGCTTTTGTTGCTTTGCTTAAAACCCTTCTACTAGTCGTAAGTCGCGTGTCATAAAGTCGTAGGGGCATTGACGCGACTTGAAGCTATTTTGAGTGGCATACTACAAGTCGTAAGTCCAAACGGTGTCGTGTAAATCAGCTAATTCAAATAAACAAGATATTTTCAATCAAATATCGTCAATAACATTTCAGACTTAATTCGTAGGTTGTTGTTTTGAAGTTTCCTTGCGGATAAACCTTTGTATTTTTTAAATATAAATGCATTGGAGTTAAGATCCTAAAATCCTTCCCCCCATCTTTCCCGTTTTAATGTTCTCACGTAAAACTGTTATGCTTCTCTTTATAGAGGCTGAATGCTTGCAAGATGACAGTTAAAGTTCAGTAGACCATCAAACAAGAATTCAGACCCAAGCCAAACAGACCTTTTAGTGGTGATCCATAAAAGCATTATCAGAATTATGATTTTTTAAGATGATATGAAAAGCAGTCCTTGATATATTCATGTTCTATATAATAAGGAACCGGGGCTAAGAGATCACGTGACTATTTGGGTGTCAAACTGGCACGCGCTCAGCCTTTTAGCGGCAAGATAACAGCAAAAAAGGGAACTTATTCAGCGCTTACGAAAAAAAAGATCTCTTTTAGTTTTCGTTTAAGTTTAGTTTCATTTAAAGATTTTTTTCTTCGTGGTTCTCTGATGTGACAGGCGCAGTTTTTTTTATCATTTTGTTTTGAATTTGCCACCGAAAAATTCACGTGATCTCTTGGCGCAAAACCCCTATTGAAAATAAAAGCATTCATCCAAATTTGTTGATTGTTCTTTATACAGTAGACGACGGTGAAATGATTACTTGATATTTGTTGTGTTTAATGATTTCAAATAACAATATACAATATTATACACTCGAAAATGCTATCAAAATAAAGAGCATAATCTTTTCGTGTGCAACTAGAAACACCTGCCCTACAAGGGGGAACAAACTTATTCTTGTTGTCAAGATTGCTCGCTTCGCCTCTCCGTCTATCTGACTGACTGTCTGTCTGTCCGTCCGTCTATGTTGCATCTGCCTGTCCACTCTTTTGACTTTCAACCATCGAGTGAACAAATAGAAAATCTTCTTGGTTGCCTTTGAAGATGAATCAGAACACTTGCGAGTTCAAGATGAAGAGTCTGTCTTCTTCTCTCTACAAAAACAACAACAACAACGACGACAAATGAGTCTTACATAACAGTTGTGGATGAATCGGGAGGTTTTGAGGTGGCCTTGCAGGGACTTGAATACAAAACATATTTCGGGGAGTAAATTAATGGTTGTGATTTTCACTCCAGCCCTAATATGCAGTATATTCACCAGCAAACTCTGACATTAGTATATTCACCAGCAAACTCTGACATTAGTATGTTCACCAGCAAACTCTGACATTAGTATGCTCACAAGCAAACTCTGACAGTAGTATGTTTACAAGCAAACTCTGACAGTAGTATGTTTACAAGCAAACTCTGACATTAGTATGTTCACAAGCAAACTCTGACATTGGTATGCTCACAAGCAAACTCTGACATTAGTATATTCACCAGCAAACTCTGACAGTGGTATATTCACCAGCAAACTCTGACAGTAGTATGTTTACAAGCAAACTCTGACAGTAGTATGTTCACAAGCAAACTCTGACAGTAGTATGTTCACAAGCAAACTCTGACATTAGTATGTTCACAAGCAAACTCTGACATTGGTATGCTCACAAGCAAACTCTGACAGTGGTATATTCACAAGCAAACTCTGACAGTGGTATATTCACCAGCAAACTCTGACATTAGTATGTTCACAAGCAAACTCTGACAGTAGTATGTTCACAAGAAAACTCTGACAGTAGTATGTTCACAAGCAAACTCTGACATTAGTATGTTCACAAGCAAACTCTGACATTAGTATGTTCACCAGCAAACTCTGACAGTAGTATGTTCACAAGCAAACTCTGACAGTAGTATGTTCACAAGCAAACTCTGACATTAGTATGTTCACAAGCAAACTCTGACAGTAGTGTGTTCACAAGCAAACTCTGACAGTAGTATGTTCACAAGCAAACTCTGACAGTAGTATGTTCACAAGCAAACTCTGACAGTAGTATGTTCACAAGCAAACTCTGACATTGGTATGCTCACAAGCAAACTCTGACAGTGGTATATTCACAAGCAAACTCTGACAGTGGTATATTCACCAGCAAACTCTGACATTAGTATGTTCACAAGCAAACTCTGACAGTAGTATGTTCACAAGCAAACTCTGACATTAGTATGTTCACAAGCAAACTCTGACAGTAGTATGTTCACAAGCAAACTCTGACATTGGTATGTTCACAAGCAAACTCTGACAGTAGTATGTTCACAAGCAAACTCTGACAGTAGTATGTTCACAAGCAAACTCTGACATTAGTATGTTCACAAGCAAACTCTGACATTAGTATGTTCACAAGCAAACTCTGACAGCAGAATGTTCACAAGCAAACTCTGACATTAGTATGTTCACAAGCAAACTCTGACATTAGTATCCTCACAAGCAAACTCTGACATTAGTATGCTCACACGCAAACTCTGACATTAGTATGCTCACACGCAAACTCTGACAGTAGTATGTTCACAAGCAAACTCTGAAATTAGTATGTTCACAAGCAAACTCTGACAGTAATTGATGGCCCTGACAGTAAGGATGGACCTTATCCAATCCATCCCTCAGCTAAGATTAATCACCTGAGCAGTTTGTTGATAGCATTCATGTATTGCTACCGGTAACTCAACCCCATCCGTTCCCAATATTCATGTATTGATACCGGTAACTCAACCCCATTCGTTCCCTATATTCATGTATTGCTACCGGTAACTCAACCCCGCCCGTTCCCTACATTCATGTATTGCTACCGGTAACTCAACCCCGTCCGTTCCCTACATTCATGTATTGCTACCGGTAACTCAACCCCGTCCGTTCCCTATATTCATGTATTGCTACCGGTAACTCAACCCCGTCCGTTCCCTATATTCATGTATTGCTACCGGTAACTCAACCCCGTCCGTTCCCTATATTCATGTATTGCTACCGGTAACTCAACCCCGTCCGTTCCCTATATTCATGTATTGCTACCGGTAACTCAACCCCGTCCGTTCCCTGTATTCATGTATTGCTACCGGTAACTCAACCCCGTCCGTTCCCTGTATTCATGTATTGCTACCGGTAACTCAACCCCGTCCGTTCCCTATATTCATGTATTGCTACCGGTAACTCAACCCCGTCCGTTCCCTATATTCATGTATTGCTACCGGTAACTGAACCCCGTCCGTTCCCTATATTCAGGTATTGCTATCGGTAACTCAACCCCGTCCGTTCCCTATATTCATGTATTGCTACCGGTAACTCAACCCCGTCCGTTCCCTATATTCAGGTATTGCTACCGGTAACTCAACCCCGTCCGTTCCCTACATTCATGTATTGCTACCGGTAACTCAACCCCGTCCGTTCCCTACATTCATGTATTGCTACCGGTAGCTCAACCCCATCGGTTCCCTATATTCATGTATTACTGTTTTTAGAAACTGGATTTTGCTGTACTCTTCGCACGCCCATTTTTGTTTGTCATGTGTACTTTGAAAAAATACCCGTTATATCGCCCGCTCTTATTAGGGAAAATCAAAGAGGGCGACTTGGGGCAGGTCTAACCCTTTAGAAGCTAAGCTTAATCATCTGAGCAGCTGTTTGTTGTTAGCATAATATGCTAATATGCATATTCATGGCTAAAGCAAGATGCACTGAGCCTATAAAATATATAATACAATCTGGGACTGAGGTCGCCCATGGTTATTCGCTAAGGGGGGGTAGCAGCCGTTTGGATAAATCAGTTGGTGTAACTGAAAGGTATAATAACTTTATCACAATTCGTTTCCAGTAGTTATTCCAGTATTTATTTATACATTGTTAAGTGTAGTGTGCATCGGCCGACATACTGTAATTTAGCTTATGCTACAAAAGTATGAATAAACGATTATTATTATTATTATTATTATAATATGCATTACATTGCTGCTTGTTGGAAGCATTTATTGCAACTTGCTCTAACTTACCTTGACCTATCTAAGCAGTTTGTAGGAAGCATTTATTGCAACTTGCTCTAACTTACTTCAACCTATCTTAGCAGTTTGTTGGAAGCATTTATTGCAACTTGCTCTAACTTACCTCGACCTATCTTAGCAGTTTGTTGGAAGCATTTATTGATACTTGTTCTAACTTACCTTGACCTATCTAAGCAGTTTGTAGGAAGCATTTATTGCAACTTGCTCTAACTTACCTCGATCTATCTAAGCAGTTTGTAGCATTTATTGCAACTTGCTCTAACTTACTTCGATCTATCTTAGCAGTTTGTTGGAAGCATTTATTGCAACTTGCTCTAACTTACCTTGACCTATCTAAGCAGTTTGTTGGAAGCATTTGCAACTTGCTCTAACTTACCTTGACCTATCTAAGCAGTTTGTTGGAAGCATTTATTGCAACTTGTTCTAACTTACCTTGACCTATCCATGCAGTTGGTTGGGAGCATTTATTGCAACTTGCTCTATCTTACCTTAACCAATTTGAGCAGTTTGTTGTTAGCATTTTATTGCTACTTGTTCTAACTAACCTATCTAAGCAGTTTGTTGGAAGCATTCATTGCTTTTTGTTCTAACTAACCTTGATCCATCTGAGCAGTTTGTTAATAGCATTTATTGCTTTTTGTTCTAACTAACCTTGATCCATCTGAGCAGTTTGTTGATAGCATTTATTGCTATTGGCTTGGTAACCAAAGGACTAAAAGCGGCATAAAGCTCGAAGCCAGACGTAACCTGTGATAAGATACATAATCTAGTTCATATACACAGTAAGCCACTCTATACAACGATACTCGTAAATCGTGCGCTCTGATTGGTCAAGGATCCATGTGTTATTATAGGACACATGCAAGCTTGGCTTCAGCATGCGCGCACTCACCAGAACTAGATTGTAACGTAAGAAAATATTTTGATTGTGCGTCCGTCCCCTAATAGATGCAGAGAAGACGTCACAGCGTGTCATGAACAGTCACGCAACTCGACTGCGTCTCATGTTGCGTACCTTTTTTGTTCATGACACGCTGTGACGTCATCTTTGCATCTATTAGAGGACAGACGCACGCCAAAATGAGATTTATTTGTTAACTATAATATATCAGTGCCGTACTTAGTAGGTAACGGAAACAAAATGTTATGTTTCTTCAACATTCTAGAGCTACTTTTAGCTCAATGAGAAACATTGTACTGAGAATTAATGGTAAGGTATAAAAGAGTGTGCAGCAAAACATAAAATATTCCTATTCGCTTCATCCTAGTGGAATGCTTTTAATACAGAGAATCTAGCTGGTCCACTCTATTAAAAATTTCAAGGGTTGAATGAAAAGTACAGCCTTACCCTAAAAGAACAAAACCTAACCGCTCAATGTGAGACGGCCAAAACAACATTAAAATACTGCATCTAAATTCAAGGTAAACCATCGTTTATTAAACCCGGGTGGCTATTTTGGTTACTGTATTTCGGATAGCTTGGAGAGTTTCTTTCAAGCAAGGAAGTTTGGGTTGCTTTGGGTTTGGGATGAATACACATACTTAGAAAAAAGGGTTGTCAGTGCAAACGTCGAATGGCAAATGGAGAATATCGAGACCGAAGACCGAAAGCTGCTTATAAATGATACCAGGGCTGTTCAACAATAGCATTTAATTGATTATTGCATATGACTGATCAATGGTGTCATTCATTCATCCCATGAGACGCAAAGTAACTGTCATTTGCTTATCGCCATTTGCCGTTTGCACTGACAACGTTTATTGACCCATCCAAGAAGCATCTCACCCATCCAAGAAGCATCTCCTGCATGCCCACATGGCAAAGGATCTTGAGCGGTCGAGAAGATGAGTGAATTCTCTGATGTAGGTACAAGTACAGTCCAAACAATCTGCAATAGAAAGATACAAGTACAGTCCAAACAATGCCGTTGACAGCTTGTCTGTAGTTTTATGTAGTCATATTACCTAGTTATTCTTCAGCTTGTCTGTTGGTTTTTCTAGTCATATCACCTAGTTATTCTATAGTTTGTCAGTAGTCTCTCTAGTCATACCACTTAGTTATTCTACATCTTGTCTGTAGTTTTTCTAGTCATACCCGTTGCACGTAAGGTGTTTAGTACAAACCTTTCTTGTTCCAGGGGGTCTATGTATGGCGCCTCTAGCTCAGGGGACGTGTACTGCGCTGTACTCTTGGATTTATACACAAAATGATATAACTCTGGTATTCCTACTTGTTCTGAAACAATCATGACAATAAAAATATATTTTTTGTATTGGTTATCATTGTTATGGAGACATGAGGACATTATAAAAAGGTAAAAAAGAAACAATTCTCATCAATACAACAAATCAAAGTTTCACATAAAAACAATCCGGTATTGTGTTTAAAAAGGTGTGTCACAATAAGTAAGTGGTGCAGGTTGGACCACACTCATGGCGTTTTGGTTTGGTTACAAAGTAAGCTTTCTTTAAACCGCCTCTGTCAGCCGCTGTCAGCTCCTGATTTAAGGAGGCCAATGCGATATTTTCGATATTGAATTTGGTAAATAAAGTATTTACGTTTGTTTTTAGATGGTTATTTCGAGACTTTAGCACATTATGTGCCTTCCAATAATGAGATAAAAACACAAAGGCGTGGCTGACAAGGGCTTTTTTAGTATATCTACCATAATTCACAGAAAGTGAACACTTCTTTAAAATGTGTGTGCTCTGTGCTAATTTCGGCATGATTTTGCCACTCAAAAAGTAACACAATTTCTTAATATTATTACCAACCAACATCACAAACCCCTCCCCCTCCCTAGGGATATGCTGACATAATGTGTAATGTTCATACCTGTACTATAACTTCTAGTAGCTACAGCTTCGTTTATGGCTTCTAAACATTTGTATCTGTCAAAGCGCTGTGGGAATAGAGTAGAAACTTTATTTCAAACATGAAGCAATACAAGATATCACTTCTTAATGCCTCAAGTAAAACAAATAAGAGGGGCTTTTACCTCCATTAAAAACGATTTTTAAATCTGTGTTTTTAATAATTAAACCCAAATTTTTAATCTTTGATCCCAAGAGCTTGTACAATACTCTAAAAAATTGCACCAGGGTCGCGGCTCGTTTAGAGACACTCAAGCAAAAACAACAAAGGCTCTAGGAATGAGATAACATTTTTTTTTAAATAAGATTTTTCCATTATTTATCATCTTGATCAGAACATGAAAATTTGTCTGTAAAAGTGAGACCACCTGCCCAATTATCACTGATGACTGCATACACAGGGGGGACTACTGTATCAGGATTCTTGACCCCACTTGTTTTATAGTCAATAGAGACAGGAAAGTGGTAAAGTGAAATAACCTCTCCTACTGTTTTTACATCCATGATTTTAACCCCCCACTCAGTCGAAGATCCATCTTAGACTGTTTATACCTCCTTGATTTGATAAACTCCACTTATTTCATAGACAACAAAATTAGGGAGACAGGAGAAAAGGCTAACTGGAACCATCTCTTCTATATAACCTCCATTGTACCTCCAAGATTTTCTGTTTGGCTCCAGCCAACTCAAAGAATGCACTGCGGTCAGTTGATAAAAGCAGCAAGCAGGCGGGACACTCCTCTTTAAGATATGAGATATGTGCATAGAGGTAGCCACTAGGATAGAAACACAGAATATCAGCTTTGTCATAGAAGGTTTCAAATAAATGTACAGATAATAAAGATAATAAAGTTGGAACATCACCAGTACCATGTACCTATTATCAAATCTAGGAAGGCAAATAGGTGTCCATGATTCCGCTGTCTGGAAAGAAGTGGACGCACTGACCAGGTTGAATATTAAATGTAAATCTAGGGGAAAAAAAACTGAATTATATCAACCAGCAACTATACAGTATTTTCCAGTATATGCATATGTTAGTTCCAGGGGCAGATCCCCCTATTTTTTTCCCTAAAATTACATGAAAAACAAGAAGGGATGTGGCTGTGCCCCCCATGTTTCTGTCTTTGACTTATATTTGACTAGTTTACAGATAATTTCTGAGTTGGAGCTGGTGCTAAGAAACGACTCTGATATGACTCCCCTGATTTTGGGTTTTCTGCTTTCTTTTGTACCTGATGGATGGAGACTGTACTTCTTTGGCCGTATTAGAGTAACTAGTTGATTTTTAGCCACCAAAATTGCAAAAACTAGATCCTAAAAGTCAAACAGAATAAAATGTTACACTTTCAATAAGAATCTGCGAACTCTTAGAGAGTTTGAAGATTGACTTTAGACTTGAGAGTTTGACTAAAGAAGTCACAATGACCTATTACAGTAAATTGCCATGATCAGTGAATCCCAATAAAAAAGGTCAATTAAGTGTTCAATGACAAAGTTCATTGAAGCATCAATTGGTCATAAGGTATAAATCAACACAAGCTTGAAAAGGTATGAATGCCTCTGTGAAACAGAATAGTTGCACTGACGTTTCAAGCGTTGCCTTTCTGCTTAGACAAAGGGTTGATGCTCGAAACATCAGTGCAACTACAGAACTCTGTTTTACAGAGGCATTCAACATACCTTGTCGACCTTGTGTTGATTTAGAGCTTGTCCACACCGTGCCTAAACAGACCCTCTAATTTTTCTACAGCTTGTCTGTAGTCTCTCTAGTTACACCATTGGTCATAGCCATCAATAACGTTTCATCATTTAAAGTACTGTATGCCGGATTCCAGTTCCTGTTTGTATGCACAAGCAGCCTCTTTCAGGGAAAGGTGAAGAGAGGTATCATCATATATAGCAAGCCATCCTATTAGATTGATTGTTACCATTTCTGTCTTACCGGTACTCTTGCTTGAAGCATTGTCTGACCAATGTTTTCTCTAACTGAGCTTGATAAAGGTAAACATCGAACCTGGAAAAGAGAATATCAGATTGATTATTGTGTGTGTGTGTTTTTGTGTGTGTGTGTGTGTGTGTGTGTGTGTGGGGGGGGGGGGGGGGTCGGGGTGGGGAGTGTTAGATAATGTTGGGTGCAGAAGGGTCAGACCAGATGTGTGAGGTTTTGTTATATCATGTTGGGATTATGTTGGGTATTGTTAGGGTGTTCAGTCACTATTGGGAGATGTTGGGTGTTGAACATCGGCCAAGATAGTGTGAGGTGTTGTGACTCCATGTTGGGATAATTTTGCGTAATTTTAGAATGTTCTGTTAGTTTTAGGCAACATTGGATGTAAAACAATGTTGGGTGTTGAGGGTCAGCTTAGATGGTGTTGGTATTGCTAGGACGTGTCAGATAACGCTGACACATCATAGATGTTGGTGGAGTTGATCAGCTGACTTTGGGTGATGCTGGATGCACCAGTTGATGTAGGGTGTTACTGGTAGGAGTCAATTTATGGAGGGTTTTGAGGGTATATGTTAGTTGATGTTGGGTGCTGTTTGACACGGTTGATGTAGGGTGTTATTGGTAGGACTCAATTGATGTGGGGTTTTGAAGGTATATGTTAGTTGTGGTTGGGTGCTGTTTGACCCGGTTGATGTAGGGTGTTATTGGTAGGAGTCAATTGATGTGGGGTTTTGAGGGTATATGTTAGTTGATGTTGGGTGCTGTTTGACACGGCTGATGTAGGGTGTTATTGGTGTAGGAGTCAATTGATGTGGGGCTTTGAGGGTATATGTTAGTTGATGTTGGGTGCTGTTTGACACGGTTGATGTAGGGTGTTATTGGTAGGAGTTAATTGATGTGGGGTTTTGAGGGTATATGTTAGTTGATGTTGGGTGCTGTTTGACACGGCTGATGTAGGGTGTTATTGGTGTAGTTGTTAGTTGATGTGGAGAGCTGATGAACACATCAGTTTAAGATGAGTTTTGTTTGAATGGGTCAGTTGATGTTGGTTGTTATTGGTTTGAAGTATATAACTCACCGATCCTAATAAAAAGCTAGGTTCATGGTCCATCAAATTCAATAAATTATCTATAAATTTCTCTGTTCCTGAAATACAAATAAAAATGAAAAACAGGTGTCAATTAATAATTTTTTTTCATGTTAGACCATTGGTGACGACTCACGCGAAAACGTACCTTAGGGTTTTCCGAGAGTTTGGCCAAACTCGCGCCCGTTTCACGGAAAGCTCACGGCCTTCTCACGGAATGCTTGCGCTTTTCTGGATAGAGCCGAACGCAAACCAAAGAAGCGGCATTGTTCGAGTGTCTTTGTTGAAGAACAACGATATGTTTATATGTCGGTGGCGAATAAATCACGCGGTTTACCTTCGCTCAAAAAATCGCGTATCAAATAGATACCACAAAAAGATTGTCGCAATCGCTACATTGCTCCAGCCGAACACACCTTAAGAAGCATATCGTTGTTTGAGTGTATATGTAGAAAAATAACTTTACTATGACTAGATTTAATAAAATTTTATTTATGATTCTATATATTTAAACCATAGTATGTTTAAACATTGTTTTGTTAACCAAGTATATGGCTTCAAGCGAACCAACCAAGGCTTCATGCGAAACATCTTCCGACTGATGTCAAACTGTCGGAGTCGATATCAAGCTATCCCTCAAGAGGCGATTGGTAATAGCGCTATTGTCTTGATGTAGCATCGTAGCGACGTTGCCGTTCGATTCCCTTGCTAGCACTCGAGATCTCAACAAGACCAAAATCAAATACTTACTAGTTTACTTCTATCCTAAGAGAGGCTTTTTCTAAGGTATAGACCACAGTAGATGTCTATCGCGTTTCACCGACTTTGGAAATCGAAAGATTCAGCCCTTTTGCCGATTGTTACGTTATGTGCTCGCGACTCAACAACGAAAGGCTCGCGCCCGTTTTGCAAAAGCTCGTGCCTGACTCGCGGAACTCTCGTGCCTATCTCGCGGAAAGCTCGCGCTCACCTCGCGGAATGCTCGCGCTTATCTCGCGGAATGCTCGCGCCCGTTTCGCGGAACGCTCGTGCCTGTTTCACGGAACGCTCGTGCCTGTTTCGCGGGTTAATTCGCGGAATTGAGAAGATCTAAGGTACGTTTTCGCGTGAGTCGTCACATTGTTCATGGCATACCTGCTAATAATCTGCGCAAGTCATAATTCCTTCTTTGTTCCATAATCTTGCACAATTGTGAGTATGTGAGGACGCTAAGTATTTGGTTATACACATACGATAGCTGCATTTGAAGCTGAAAAGAATGAAAACACATTAGCAACAGTATGTTATGTAAGACCCCAAGGTCAATACTTCATATAGGGTCATAGTAAGGGTTATGGAGATGCAAGTTCATTGTGTCTTACATCAAGTACTTAGGGCCTAAGTTAAATACAAGGTATAAAAAAAATGCATGTACACCAAAAAGGTGTCAAACAAACACAAAAAGGGATGCAAAAAAGGACCCCCAAAAAGGGTGGACAGTGGGAAAAGTCCTTTTTTCAAATCTCATTCATCAAACTTCTCCCTGAATTCTTTTATTCCCCTGTTTTTTTTCCCTCAGAATGGGAATGCTTGCAAGCTATTAACTATAAATAGACGTTGTTGTGAATTGCATATCTTTGTTAACTTTCTCTCAAGTACTAAACATTTGCAATTACATGATACCTGTGGAATAGATTCTGATGTCTTCGCCACTGCGACCAGCACAATGTGCGCCCGCATCAAATAAACAATTTTGTGTGCACCAGCTATGACACATCTACAAACAACAACAAATCAGTAATGAATCTAGGGAGAGGGTTTAGGGGGTTTAAAACCCCCCTGGTGCCTGCCAGAAAGCCATATGTAAAAAAAATTACCCCCTACCCTCTATTTCACTTAGCCAAACCCCCCCTTTAGTGAAAAGCTAGATCCGCCCTGAATGACAACCCCCTCCCCTGATGCTTTGACTTGTACCATTCCAGAGCAACATGTGCTGTTCCCATCTTGACAATTTTGAGAAGTTTTTGGTTAAAAGCGGGTATTCTTACCAAGGCACCTGGGTGGGTGGGTGTGGGGGGGTAGGTAGGTTGTTAGTGGAGAGATGATCTAAGGGGAAGAAAAATGTAGAACATACACAATGGCATGGAATGGCAAGAATAGGGATGACAAAAACAAATATATAGAGCAAAAAAATGGAAAGGTGGGATATTTCGTAGAGCTCTTTGAAATGTTTACGTGTATTCTAGTACAGGGCCTATCATCAGGAGGTAAGACCAGGTACTAGTCAAATGCGAAAGGGAGAAATAAATATGTACCAAGTCAAAGGTCTGTGTCTACATACCACAATACCGTCCCCCCCTCCTTCCCCAAGCAACCTAACATTGACGTGTAGGGGTAAGGTGAATTGGCTAGCCACTCATTCACTTTGAAACACGTCTCAAATGTGAACCCTCTTCTCACTAGACTTCTCTATCTTTCACTCCTACCCTCTAGCATCCTTCGGCTCCCAGATTTCTCCATTCCATGCTATTATGTTTGTTCTAGATTTTTCTCCCCTTAAGATCATCTCTCCATTAACAATCCCCCCCTCCCCCCTTTTTTCATCCACCCATCCAAGTGCCTTGGTAAGAATACCCGCTTCTAACCAAAAAGCCAAATTAGAATGAAGGAAAATGCAATAAGATTGGCATCAACCTTACAGCTTGACAATCAAATCCTGAGTGCACATAAAAACAGGAACTCCATATTTATAAAATTTGAGCTCAATACTGGTGTCCTGGAAGAACCTGTGTATTGAAAGCAAGTTGCATCACAAAGCGTTTTTTGTTTGGTGAATGATTCAGGGTAAAAACAGGATACAAAGGTGTCCTCTGCGGATGGCCAAAGCCGAAATTTAAGGCCCTCAAAACAGTGAATCTTGCATCTTGAGGAGTGGAAAAGAGGATCGAATGCTAGCTAAAAAAGTTGCACATTTTGAGAAACTTTTGCAGCTTTACTGTCTACATTCTTGTTTCTGAATCATAAAAAAAGCATTGCAAAAGTATTTCCTTCAGTTCAGGTTGTAATGTGCAGTTTCACCTAACAGCATTTTTGTCATCTTGTACAAAAGACACAATGGCCTGCATCACTCCCATCAGCGTCGCAAGCTTGTCTTCATTTCCATATCTGAGTACACAAGAAAACAAATTCATTATAATAGACTCAGTATACAGTGATGCTGATTATGATAATGATGTTGATGACATTGGTGGAAATGATGGTGAATGATGAAAAGGGCAATGATAATGATCTGAAAAGACGATAGTGGTGAGGGTGACCAAAATTGATTAAAATACTGTAGAGACACTGTGAAATGATTTTTAGTCACCTTGAATATATGGGCTTCCCAGCATCACTGAACACGAAGACATGCTTTTTATGACGTACCCAACTTGGATCGTTCACATCTACGAAAAATGCAATAAATAGTCCAATATACAAATCATCGACATAGTCCATTCTATAAGATGCACACTTAATTAGATAAAGAACACATAGCAAATCCAACCTTCCTCAGAGTTCTCCCTTTCTAGCTGTCTGATGCTGTCAGCCCTTGTCTTTATAGCTTCTATAAACAAGATACCAAATGCAGTCAGTTGGATTAGATACGATATATTTCTCTGCAAAAACATCAACTTTGTTGATAATTTGAACAAAAAATAACTCAACAATCTGCCCTATGGAGATATCTGTCTCCTTTAATGGTTTCTAGTTTTCTCAATACAATTTATACTGTAAAATCTAATGTAGCCCCTAACTAATGGAAACTTGAATGTACAAGCAAAAAGTCCTTACCTTTATTAGATATTTCTATATTATTGACACCTTCTGTGACCTCATTCAACTCCTCTGGCTCTTCGGGGATAGACAGTACGGTGTCGCTTCTACTACTACCACCCCTATCACTATACGACCCCGTAGAGGCCACATCTGCCTCCGCTGAATTTTCAAATGTCCCATAGCTGCTACTAATACTAGATATCCGGCCAGTGCCAAGAGCTTCCTCTACGGGTGAGGCAACTCTGCAAGTATCATAGGTGTTGCTGACTGAGATGTCAAGATCTTCGTCAGCTACTACCTCAAACAATGGCTCTTGGTTGGATCTGAAAACAATAGCATAATTAATTACATACACAATTAATTTACATAGATGTACCTACCCATGTCAAATATGCTACACTATTATGGATGTAAATAGATGGTCATTTTTGAAAGAGAGAATGACATGCAAGGTTCTTTATTCAAAGCATACGAACACACTGATCTTAAAGTTGAAAATGGGTCTTGTACTCAAATAATAGAACAGAAATAATTGAATAAATCAAACTAACAATAAGAAAGTTGTATAGTACATTATTGGACACAATGTACAATATTCAGAGTAGAGACAGTGGTGCTAAATTCAGCAGCAATATAATCATCAATAGACGTGCATCAGCAATTTTGTTCCTCAAATGGAAAACAACGAAATTGGGCAAGGTACGCTACGCAACTCAGTAGAATAAAGATACATATATATTTTTTAACTTTTTAGCCCCTTCAGTTGCTGAAGGGACTAAATATGTATAAACTTATAAAGCTAGATCTTTCAAATATTTTAAATTCAAATGACATAGAAAATAGAAATAACAATTTTATGAAGTGATTTTTTTAAGAGGGGTCTAAAGAAGAAATTCAAGGTTTAACATAGGGATAATGTTTGAAGAGTTAAGTAATTTATATTGTACTTATATATATTACCATTATGAATACAATCTTTTGGCCTTCGCTGTTTGAAGGGAAGAGCTTAAAAAATAATACACTGTCAATATTCACTTACGTTGCACCGGGTTCAACTCCCTCAGGAAGATCAGGAACATGTTGTTCTACCTCTTCAGTGACTCCATGTTCTACCGCAGTAGCCATTGCAGGTTATGGTAGCCAGAAATATCGCGATTCCCAGCCGTCTTCAGGATATCCATGCCGCCATGTTGGATTTACAAGAAGCTGAGCCCGCGATTATAGGGGAGGTGACCGAGTCGGCACAGTCTTTACGGTAAGTACTTTATATACGCATCCTGAAGTGTATCATACACAGCTATCAACACGATACACAGCTATCTACACCATACACAGCTATCCACACCATACACAGCTATCTACACCATACACAGCTATCCACGCCATACACAGCTATCCACACCATACACAGCTATCCACACCATACACAACCATCCACCCCATACACAGCCATACACAGCTATCCACACCATCCACAACCATCCACATCTATCCACACTATACACAGCCATACACACCATACACAGCTATCCACACCATACACAGCCATACACAGCTATCCACACCATACACAGCTATCCACACCATACACAGCTATCCACGCTATACACAGCTATCCACACCATACACAGCTATCCACACCATCCACATCTATCCACACTATACACAACCATACACACCATACACAGCTATCCACACAATACACAGCTATCCACACCATACACAGCTATCTACACCATACACAGCTATCCACACCATACACAGCTATCCACACCATCCACAGCTATCCACACCATCCACAGCTATCCACACCATCCACAGCTATCCACACCATACACAGCTATCCACACCATACACAGCTATCCACACCATACACAGCTATCCACACCATACACAGCTATCCACACCATCCACATCTATCCACACTATACACAACCATACACACCATACACAGCTATCCACACAATACACAGCTATCCACACCATACACAGCTATCTACACCATACACAGCTATCCACACCATACACAGCTATCCACACCATCCACAGCTATCCACACCATCCACAGCTATCCACACCATCCACAGCTATCCACACCATCCACAGCTATCCACACCATCCACAGCTATCCACACCATACACAGCTATCCACACCATACACAGCTATCCACACCATACACAGCTATCCACACCATACACAGCTATCCACACCATACACAGCTATCCACACCATCCACATCTATCCACACTATACACAACCATACACACCATACACAGCTATCCACACAATACACAGCTATCCACACCATACACAGCTATCTACACCATACACAGCTATCCACACCATACACAGCTATCCACACCATCCACAGCTATCCACACCATCCACAGCTATCCACACCATACACAGCTATCTACACCATACACAGCTATCCACACCATACACAGCTATCTACACCATACACAGCTATCCACACCATACACAGCTATCCACACCATCCACAGCTATCCACACCATCCACAGCTATCCACACCATCCACAGCTATCCACACCATACAAAGCTATCCACACCATACACACCCATCCCCACCATACACAGCTATCCACACCATACACAGCTATCCACACCATCCACAGCTATCCACACCATCCACAGCTATCCACACCATCCACAGCTATCCACACCATACACAGCTATCCACACCATCCACAGCTATCCACACCATACACAGCCATCCACAGCTATCCACACCATACACACCTATCTACACCATACACAGCTATCCACGCTATACACAACCATACACAGTCATACACACCATCCACAGCTATCCACACCATACACAGCCATCCACAGCTATCCACACCATACACACCTATCTACACCATCCACAGCTATCCACACCATACACAGCCATACACAGCTATCCACAGGTATCCGCACCATACACAGCTATCCACACCATACACAGCTATCTACACCATACACAGCTATCCGCACCATACACAGCTATCCACACCACACACAGCCATACACACCATACACAGCTATCTACACCATACACAGCCATCCACAGCTATCCACACCTTCCACACCATCCACAGCTATCCACACCATCCACAGCTATCCACACCATCCACAGCTATCCACACCATACACAGCTATCCACCCCATACACAGCTATCCACACCATACACAGCTATCTACACCATACACAGCCATCCACAGCTATCCACACCATCCACACCATCCACAGCTATCCACACCATCCACAGCTATCCACACCATCCACAGCTATCCACACCATACACAGCTATCCACACCATCCACACCATCCACAGCTATCCACACCATCCACAGCTATCCACACCATCCACAGCTATCCACACCATACACAGCTATCCACCCCATACACAGCTATCCACACCATACACAGCTATCTACACCATACACAGCCATCCACAGCTATCCACACCATCCACACCATCCACAGCTATCCACACCATCCACAGCTATCCACACCATCCACAGCTATCCACACCATACACAGCTGTCCACAGCTATCCACGTCTATCTACACCATACACAGCTATCCACACCATACAGCTGTCATTGGAATATTGCTCTCAGATAAAGGTTTAATATTTTTGGTGCCCCATTCAATGTCAAATATGCCGGGATTATTAATTAAAATAAAATTAACTTGAGAAGTCGGGTTATCCGTGAAACAACAAGAACTACGTTTTTGCCAACAACAAAGAATCCTGGGCAAAAGTTAGAAAGATGAACGCTAAATGATTTTTTGGTGGATAGGAAATACTCTCAAAGTACATTAAATTTGAATCTGACCTCTAACCTAGTTCTCTTGTATTCTTAATCTGACCGCTAATCTAATTTCTTGAATTCTGATTATCAAAGTATATGTAAAAAGATTGAGGTTAGGTTACACTCGTTTTCAGTCACACGTGCACCCTGTGCTTTTCGTTTCCGAGTCGCGACTGGTTTTTGATAGACGTCAATCAAATCCCTTCAGCGAGGCCGAGGGCTGCTCTCCCGCCATTTCTTGTTTTTTTTTTCCTACTTCACGCTCTATTTTGGTCTCACGCTCTCGAAGCTAATGAAACAATGGCATCGGCATTCCAGAGGTTATAGTGATATGAGCTCAGTGCTGAATGAATACCCTTTACAACACGCCAGTGGGAAGAAAAAAAGTCAGCCGTCCTTTATATGGCCGTCGACTACCATGAACTAGGTAAGGTTTTAGTATGAAACTACAACGTAAAACAATGGCTTCTAGGTTCCATTTTTATACCAAATTTGGGGATTATGTTATGACACACCCGAAATTATTTGCACTATGCCTAGACTCTCCAGCACTACAGAGAATTCCATCATCAGAGTAAAAGAAATGCAAAAATTAATCAAGGCCCTCGCCAAAGGATTTGTGGCAAAACATTCCCCTAGGCCTTCCCCTCAGAAAATTAAAGATATGAAAGACATTCATTCAGCCCCCCCCCCCAATATCTCTCCTTATATCAGATAGGTAGGTGTCACTGTCATATTTGTATGTGGTATTTTCTAGGGGTAATTTGAGCTGTACCCTCAGGATGGTATATGTATGCACCAAGCTATTTTAGGGTGCCATTTTGTTTTTCTTTTGGTATAATGTATGCTATGAAATGGGGTATGATTGGCATAATTCTTCTTTTGTCATTCAGCTCCTGTGGGCACCCCAAGAAGATCACCAAGGCTGCTGGAAAAACTAGCCAAGAAATTTGACATCTTCCTTCATGAAATTTCTTTAGAGATGAAAGTGAGCCACACAGCTAATGTTCTGCATGGTGTCAGTGACACAGCTGAACCGCCAGAAATAATCTCCCTGATAAGATCGTATGAGTGTCCGTCACTGATATACACACCAGTGAAGGGTCTCTTTTGGCTCCTAAAAAGCAGCCAATAACTCTACGCAGTGAAGACGACTTGATGAGCTGTAAGGCTGAGTACAAGCGGGGAAACATCAAACTCGCCTGTCGAGCAATAAGCATCGACAAAAATGCAGGTAACGTTGGGCTGAAAAGTATAGTTCATGGGGAGTATTATGTCTTTTATGCCTTGTACATAAATTTATTTTAGAATAATTATTGTAATTGTTTGTGATATATATGTAATGAAGGTGCGAAGTTGGACAAAGGAAGAGTTTGAACTTGCATTTTTCCATTTATATTTGTCCTTTTTATGGTAACTTGAAAGTTGTACAATGACATGAGGGAATTGCAGTTTTGTCCAGAAATGAAGGAATTAAGACAGCATTTTCAGTGCACAATTTGCTATATTTAGCATGCAATGTGACCTCTAATAAGCACATCAGAAACTTTCCACATCTTGTCAGATGCCCTATGTGGAATATACTGAAAAAAAATTTTTAAACAGGTACCGGAGAAACTGGTGGCACTGGAGGGAATACAAGGAAGCGTCGCTTGGACATGGGGGCCAATGCAGATGAAAATAGGCTCTGGAATACCACCCATGTACAACTGGTAAAGGATTTGGAGAAAAGAGGTGTGCTTTGGCGCTTTTGTGCTAAACATCTAACACTCTGGACAGATGAGATAATGAGCGGTAACAGTAGAGGTGTCAATGATGAACCTAATTGGGAAGAGCACATTGCTGTTGTGATAGAACCACCCAAGAGCAGAAGGCTATCACCTGGGTCCCAAAAGGAACGGTCACCCCAGTCAAGCCAATCAGGCAACAGTAACTTTGAAATGATGATGGCTCTAGAAGCAAAACGGAGTGAAACACTTCAATCTGCTATAATGATTATGCTGGCACAATCAACAGCATTGCAGGTTGGTCATAGTGACATTACAGTGTATTAGTGATAAATAAACCGAAGAGTGTTTCAGGGGTTTATGAAAACCTCTCTATACTCTAACTCTTATATTACTGATTGAGTGATTTGAACTCCAAACAGCTCCCAAGGCAGCAAACAACTGGTATGCCAGCCCATGCTGCTGCAGGCAAAGGTATAGTATGTTATGTCTATATTGTAACATCGTGTTGTTCAATAGTTGGTACAATATTAATACTGGAATCATTTTCTTTACTTTTTTATTTCTGGAAATTCCAAATGTTTTGGGGGCAATTCCACAATTGTGTGTGTGTGTGTGTGGGGGGGGGTATAGGTTGTTGCATGAATGACACAGTCACATGAACAGGTTCCTTTCACATGAGCACTAGTATTACATTAATTAACTGTGATGTCAATATTTTCACAGCACTGGCCCAGATGACTGAAGCGGACTGTCGCTCCTGGATTGAGTCCATTCAGTTACCAAAGTATGTCAAGACATTTTCTGACAGTTCCGTTTATGGCCCAAAGCTAGAAGCATTTATCCATCCACAATTTGGAAGGCAACTACTCATGTCAACTGGGATATCAGAAGAGGACTGTATCTCTCTGGTACCAGAGATCTACAGATTGAAAGCTTGTGGGTTTAACAGGTCGTCTGCAATCTCAGTTTAGTGCATGTCATTAGAATGTAATGCAACTCACATCTCACTGTACATGCTTGTGTGATTTACTTTACATTTGAGGTCATCTACAAGTACTGTAAATGTTAATGTTTGGATCTGCCAATACTGCTTACATTTTAACCTATTATACATATTATAAAAAGGTAGTTTACATTTCTTGTTGAGTTCTATGCACGCTAAACGTATCCACAGTCAAGGACATAGTTTCTGCAAACTTCGGAGGAAAGCTGAAAAAAAAAAGATGTTGTTTGTTATGTTTTTTTTGTTCATCCTTATGTTCATGATGGAAGCTCCTATAGGTACAATACAATATAGGTACTGCTATAGAGATTATGGTCCTTTCAACATTAGTTTGCAATGTTTATACTTTCAGATGCATCCAATACTAATGAATTGTACTGATGTGGATCTTGAAAACATGTAATTAAACAAAGCTTGTGTTCAAGCAGTTTTTCAAATTTAAGGAATAATGTGATTAAAATGATTTCTTGTTTGATTGATGTCTGTACTAAAAAATAACATTTGACTATTCTATAAATAAACTGTTGCTTTTATGCTTACATTAAACAGTGCCATTTCAAAACATCTTTTGGGGTATCTTTCTGCCATATGCCTGTGCCTGAGCATCCATTTCTTTGCAGTACCAAAGCATCCTTCTATTGGATTCAAATCTGGTGAATATGGTCTGGAAGAAAAAGATAGTAGAAAGATGATTGGTAGGAGGGTCTGAAGGAGCTCCAGGTTTTATACCCCCCCCCCCCCCCCTTCAAAGAAAAAAAAAAACTACCTGCTTCCAAAGTTTTGTATGAAATATTTTGTTATATACTGGCCAAGAACATACATGGAAGTTTGAGCATGTCACACAATTTGCTGGACAATATCTGATTGGCAGGTGGGCATTTGGCAATTTTGATCATATGTGTCTGATGACGGCAGTAACTTCCAGCTTTGAATGTGTTATTAATTATGAATGTGTGGAAATATAGCATTGCTCAGAGAGAAAAAAAAGAATTTCGGTTGTAGAGCTAAATTGTTATTAACCTTATGATATTAAACAGTTACATAAATGCAATATCATCATTGGAGATCCAGAGGTACTGTATTTTCCTTTTACATTTCACTTGCAAAAAGGCACCTGGAACAAACTTGGTCAAAATTCGAAAGCTGAGTATGGTTGTTCAACAAATCATGGGGCTTTTGACAATGCCAAGAGCCAGGTCCCATAAGAGTTATCTGTGATGCTTATCTAATCAATACTTATTCCTTTTAAAATAGAATATAACATTCATCAATGGATAACTTTTCCTATTTTTCTCGTAAGTGAAATTTTAGAGGAAAATACCCCTGCACCAGAGGATGAAATGCCATACTTAAGGCAAAAAGACTGCTATACCCCCTCTCTCGCGGATAATTCTAAGAAGGTGATCAGATTTATGTATGGCACAGTTGTCCATTATTACCACAGAACAATGAACCAATTGATGGAGCCACAAATGTTTCCATTGCAAATTCAAAGCCTGCAGTGTCATACGCTCCTTCAATAGCATGTGCACCCTTTATGCCATCCATAGACACAGCAGCAAGAACACTGAAACGTGTACCACGTGTGAAATTTCCCACATGGGATAGCGCTTTCCACGCAGTTCACGACCAAACTTCCTCTAAAAAAATGCAGATAAGCCAGGTTAGACAAATCATAAGTGTATATGATTATATGCAATCTGGGGACCATAAAACAACTCTCAAACAAAGGAGTGCTTGAAACCTTGTCCCAGGGCATAATTGTGTCAACTCTGTGTTCACACAAGTTCACTGTGTTCCATGTATAAATATTTTGTGTCCTACCATGGGTAGCGGAAGCAAAAAAAATATTGGGAGGGGGGGGGGGGCACAAAACAAATTTTAATTTTGTTTTATCTCGGATCTCTGACCAGGTGACATTGAAAAAAAGAACCTGTTTAGCCTAGAAAGTGAATAACAGGTTATTACTTTCTAAAATTATTATTTAGAGATGCACAGCTGTGTAAAGAATCCTAGGCAATATTTGTAAATATGTTCTGTTCTTGAAGGTGTAATCAGTGGGGGAGGGGTGGGCTTGATAGAAAATGAGGCTTGGTTACCACTTGGTTTTGGAGCTGGATTTTTAATTTGTTTTCCACCGAAATAAGAACCACCTGTTCCTTAGATCTAGTTGTAAAATGAGTTAGAGAAACATCCGTCCGCCATATTTGCTAGCCCGTGAGCCCGTCGAAAGTGTTTGATTGACGTCCACCAAAAACCAGTTGCGACTCGGAAACGAAAAGCACAGGGTGCACGTGTGAAAACGAGTATAAGCGAATAAATAAAAATGTGGGCGAAAATGGCACATAGAAAGACTAATTGCAGTCGTACAATAGCTCCAATTTAGTTTTCATATGTTTGCCATGTCCTGTCAAGTTAGGCCTTGGCCCACCAACGCCGTATATATACTATATTGCTTACCATTTTGAGTTGAAGTCATTCAACAAGAAAGTCTAACGACAAGACTGTCCACGTGGTGATGATCGGACTATGCGCGTGCGCAAATTTACTCTCGTTCCCAAGTCATTCTGTGTATGGTGTGGATAGCTGTGTATAGCGTGGATAGTTGTGTATGGTGTGGATAGCTGTGGATGGTGTGGATAGTGTGTATGGCTGTGTATGGTGTGCATGGCTGTGTATGGTGTGGATAGCTGTGGATGGTGTGGATAGCTGTGTATGGTGTGTATGGTTGTGTATAGTGTGGATAGATGTGGATGGTGTGGATAGCTGTGGATGGCTGTTTATGGTGTAGATAGATCTGTGTATGGTGTGGATAGCTGTGTATGGTGTGTATGGTTGTGTATGGTGTGGATAGCTGTGTATAGCGAGGATAGCTGTGTATGGTGTGGATAGCTGTGGATGGTGTGGATAGCTGTGAATGGCTGTGTATGGTGTGGATAGCTGTGGATGGTGTGGATAGCTGTGTATGTGTTACCCTTGGAATTAAGCACTTGCCCACCCCCCCCCCCCCCCCCCCCCCATAGAAAAATATTGTATTACCCATAATGCAGTGTGTGTAGAAGAAGAAGAAAACGTGTTGACCGCCATGTTTGTTTCTGTGTGGTTTATTTTCGGTTTATTTTTAATGTTACTCGAGTTTTCACAAATTATAAGGTAACATATTGGGGGCTCAGACGGGAAAACGGATTCAGAAGATGACTGAAGAACTTCAGCTTAGTATCGAAGAGAGTTTGTGTCGCTTGACGGCCGAACAGTTACACGAAGTGGAAAACTTTTTGAAGCTACACGAGGACGACAAACTATCTAGGTTGAAACGGGTCAGAAGGATCTCACAAGCTGTGGATAACGAGCTTGAGAGCAAAGGAGACCAAGCAGTCAGCTATCTGAAGGGATTAGAGGAGGTTATTTCGGCGATTTCTGGAGCAACGAAGCCCAAACAAGAAAAACAAGCCCAGCCAAACACGAGTGCAAGTGCAAGTCCGAGCGAGGAGCTCCAAGCTCTGAAGGATCAAATGAACAAGCTTATGGGTATGGAATCAAAGAAAGGTCTCTACATTTCGGATATAAAGAGAGAAATGAAGATTTCTGGGCAAATTGGAGAGCCAGGACAGAAAGATAAGTTAAGTTTTGTCAGTCTCGTGAGACAAATTGACTCTGGACTAAAGAAAGGACACACAGAAGTTGAGGTGGTCGATGCAGTAATAAAGTCCATTTGCCCAGGAATGAGACTTCGCAGCTACTTGGAAGGTATTCCAAGCTTGACTCTGGCCCAATTAAGACACATTTTGCGCTCGCATTATCAGGAAAAAAATGCAACAGAACTGTATCAAGAATTAGCAATTTTGGCTCAAGCTCCCGGGGAAACCCCTCAGAGTTTTGTGATCAGGGCTTTGGATCAAAGGCAGAAAGTTTGTTTTGCGTCACAAGAGTCTGATAGCAAAATGAAATACGATCCCGAATTGGTGCAAGGACTATTTTTAAGAACTGTGGAGACTGGATTAATGGATGATGGTGTAAGGATGAAACTAAGACCATATCTACAGAACACAGATACCACTGATGAAGATTTAATCCAGCATGTAAATATTGTGGCATCTGAGGAGTTAGAGAGGAAATCAAAGTTAACCAAAATAACTAAGAAAGTTAATCAGCTAACAAGTGATAATGTAGAATCACAAGGGAATGGTGGACGTAAGGACAAAGGGAAGACTGCTCCAGCCGCAGTCTCAACAGAAGACCTGATCCTAGCAGAACTCAAGTCAGTGAAGTCGGAGATGGCCACATTGCGGGAGACAGTGGCCCAAGTGCAACAGGAAAGGGATGGCAATATTGATAATCGGGATATACATGTACAGAAGGCCAAGAGAGTTTGCAAGCAGTGTGAGGATAGCAATACGATTGATGCATGTGATCATTGTTTTTATTGCGGTTCATCTGAGCATTGGGCACGGGGATGTCGTAAGCGGAGACCAACACAAAACAAGGATTCGGGAAACCAGCACCGGCTGCCACCGCGGGACAGGCGGTAGCCGGGTCGCAAGTTGCTTCCACAGGAAAGTCCCAAGTATGTGTGTTATGTGGGCATCAACCATCTGGTAGTGATTGTTTAGTTCAATGTGCGGGTTGTAAGTCAGCATTGTACTGCGGTGTGCAATGCCAACGGGCTCATTGGTTGGAACACAAGAAACTTTGCACTGCGATACAAGAGTTACAAGCCAAGAAAAACAGTGAGTACGCAGAGCGAATTCAGTCTAGTGTATTTATGTCTCATCTCACTCCAAAACAACATGCTGTTATTTGTAAACTGGTAGGACCAAAATGCAAAGTTTCCTGCATGCTTAATGATATTAGCACAGAGGCCCTCTGGGATACGGGCGCGCAAATTTCAGTTTTATCTAAATCATGGGTCAATGAGAATGGTTTGAACACTGATTTACAAGATATTGAGACACTCCTGGGTCGGGATAGAAACTTAAATGTATCTGCTGCAAATGGCAGTGAGATCCCATATGAGGGATGGATCCCCATAACATTGAAGCTAGAATCCCATGGGTATACAGGGCCAGATGTAGAAGTACCTTTTTTAGTGACCCCAGGAGAGTTAGAGTGTCCCATCATTGGATATAATGTCATAGAAACAGTGATTAAAGATTTCCCAGGGGATAATAGCAACACCACAGGGAGCCCATTACAGGATATTATGAAAGGTGCATTTCCAGAAGTCAGAGGGGAGGCAGTTGGGGCCTTGATTAACTTTATCCAAACATGTGACAACTCAGAACCCTTGTGCATCTTAAAGTCACCTAAGAAGAGTGTCAGCATACCGGGGGGGCAGACCCTGAGAATTAATTGTCGTGCAAATACCGGCCCAGTCGAGGAGAAATGCCCAGTTATCTTTGAACCAGATGAAGACCAGACATTGCCTACAGGGCTAGAACTCTCCCAGTCTCTATTGTCCATCCCGAAAGGGAAAGCTACGCGAGTTGACATTTACGTCAGTAATGCCACCAAGCATGATATCACCCTCAGGGGGGGCACCATCTTGGGTAGTCTTAACCTTATCAGATCAGTTACCCCAGCAGAAGTGAAACTTAGTGAGATGAACTTGTCTGATTCAAGGGGGGTACACCCAGGTGAAACACAAGAATCCAGGGGGGCGACCATAGATTCATCACAGAGGGTCCCAGGGGTGGTGATTGGAGATCTGAATGAAGAACAAAAAAAGGAAGTCACTCGTCTGTTACAGGAAGAGGAGGAGACCTTTGCCCGTGATAGTCAGGATGTCGGTTGCATCGAAGACCTTGAGTTAAATTTAACCCTAATGGATAAGACTCCTGTTCAGAAAACATATGTCTCAATTAGCCGCCCATTGTATGCAGAAGTCAAAGGCTATATTGAGGACTTGATAAATAAGGGATGGATTGTGAAGTCAAAGTCTTCCTACTCGTCGCCGGCTGTCTGCGTCCGTAAACGGGACGGGTCTCTAAGACTGTGCATTGACTATCGTGAACTGAATCGTAAGAGTGTTCCTGACCGTTTTCCCATCCCAAGGATTCAAGATGCATTAGACACCCTAGGGGGAAATAGTTGGTTTTCAGTACTGGATCAGGGACGCGCATATCATCAGGGTTTCATGGGGAAAGACAGTAGACCATTGACTGCCTTTGTGACCCCTTGGGGACTGTATGAATGGGTTCGCATTCCCATGGGTCTTTCCCAGGCCCCCGCGGCCTTTCAAAGATATATGCAAGATTGTTTAGAAGATTTAAGAGACACCACATGTATCCCATATTTGGACGATATCATTGTCTTTAGTCAAAGTTTTGAAGAACATGTTAGTGATCTGAGGAAAGTTTTGCAAAGACTGTGGGAACACGGGATAAAATTGAAACCCAGCAAGTGTAAAATCTTTCAAAGGGAAGTTACATTCCTTGGACATGTTGTGTCAGAAGAAGGTTATCGGATGGATCAGGAGAGTATTAAGGCAGTTACGGATTTAAAGGATACGCCACCTAAGACAGTCGGAGAAGTTCGCAGACTTATGGGACTTCTAAGTTATTTCAGGAGATATGTACATAACTTTGCGACGTTAGCAGCACCCATTTATGATCTTTTGACGGAACCCAAGGGAGGTACAAGTACCAAATCGAAAAGTAGGTCGAGTAAGTCCTTATCACGCCAACCAGTCTCTTGGTCTGAGGAACATCAGCGAATACTGGAGACACTTATAGATACTATCACATCACCACCCGTTATGGCTTATCCGGACTACCAACAACCCTTTATTCTTCACACTGACGCATCGGAGCGGGGACTTGGGGCTGTATTATACCAACGCCAGAAAGGAACCTTGAGAGTCATTGGTTACGGGTCACGATCGTTAACTCAAGCCGAGCGCAATTACCATCTGCATTCGGGGAAACTCGAATTCTTAGCGCTAAAATGGGCAATTACGGAGAAATTTAGAGACTATTTGTACTATGCCCCTAAATTTACTGTCTACACGGATAATAACCCGTTAACATACATTCTGACCACTGCCAAATTGAATGCGACCGGACAGCGTTGGGTATCAGAATTGGCTGACTATAACTTTGTCATCAAATACAGACCTGGAAAGGCAAATGGGGATGCAGACGGTCTCTCGCGGATTTCACAAGGCATGGAGAAGTATATGGAAGAATGTCAGAAGACCATATGCCAAGAAGACATAGGAGCCACTGTGAATTCTGTAAAGTTCCAGGCAGGTGAAGATGGCATTCCGACTATCTCTTTGTCAGCATGCCTTGAAGATTCTCCCGACGATAATGTCACCTTAGGCACGCAAGCATGGTCGACAGAGGACATTGTGAGACTTCAGCGTGAGGATACAACAATTGGAAAGGTGATTGGTTTCATACTTAATGAGTCATTACCCAGCTTAAAGGAGCGAAAGAAGGAAACTCCTGAAACAAAGGCCATGTTACGTCACTGGAAGAAGTTGGAACTAGGTAAGGATGATATCCTTCGCCGGAGAATTGGACCACGTCTCCAATTGGTCCTTCCACGGAAACTTCATCATCTCGTTTATAAGAAATTACATGAGGAAATGGGGCATCTCGGTGCAGAGAGGGTATTGCAACTTGCGAGGGATAGGTTCTTTTGGCCCCGTATGCAACAGGACATTGAACACTATGTTACCTCTGTTTGTCGATGTATCAAGCAAAAACGACCGAAACATGCTCAACGGGCACCAATGCAGAGTATTCAAACAACAGCTCCCTTTGAACTCATTTCTTTGGACTTTTTACATCTAGAAAAAAGCAGTGGTGGGTATGAATATATCCTCGTAGTGATTGATCATTTTACTCGATTTGCCCAAGCATACGCAACACGGAATAAATCGGCCCCTACAGTGGCAGAGAAGCTGTATAATGATTACATCATGAGGTTTGGGTTTCCCCTTCGAATACATCACGATCAGGGGAAGGAGTTCGAGAACGATCTACATAAACATCTGGAAAAGCTTAGTGGGGTAGCTCACTCAAGAACCACACCATATCATCCACAATCCAATGGACAAGTCGAGCGTTTTAATCAGACCCTTCTTGCAATGTTACGCACACTACCAGAGAACCAGAAATCCAAGTGGAAAGATAGTCTTAACAAAGTTGTACACGCATACAACTGCACTCGAAATGACTCAACAGGATTTTCTCCTTTCTATCTACTTTATGGTCGCTCACCTCGACTTCCCATTGACTTAATGCTTGGTACCAGTTTGCAAGGCACTCCGCAACAGTATCCGAAATATGTGACAAAGTGGCGAGAAACCATGGAAGAAGCTTACAGGATCGCACGTTCTAAGTCGACAGCTCAAGCCGCGCGGGGTAAGAGGTACTACGAGAAGAAAGTGAGATGCTCATCACTTAAGCCGGGTGATCGGGTATTGGTACGAAACCTGTCAGAACGAGGCGGTCCAGGGAAACTACGCTCATACTTTGAGGATCAGGTGTTTGTGGTTGTGAATCAGAAGGGAGAATCGAGCCCAGTGTATGAGGTCAGACCTGAGAATGGCAAGGGCAGGAACCGGACTCTGCATTATAACCTCTTACTGCCATGTGATTATCTCATGAGTGACGTGATTACTCAGCCAAAAAGGAAAACCAAAACACGGAAACCTGCAACAAGGAACGCAGCAGAGTTGAAAGAGGAGTCGAGTAGTGAAGAGGAACCAGACTTTGTTTACGGTAGACAGGTTGGATATGCGCCCGACGAGAAAGAAGAAGCATCAAGCGAATCGGATGTAGTCCTGGGTCAGCAGGAGGAAGTATCAGGCGAGTCAGATGTATCTCTGGATCAGCAAGAGGAAGCTTCAGACGAGCTGGATGGAGCACCTGATCAGCAGGAAGGAGCATCAGGCGAGCTGGATGGAGCACCCGATCAACAGGAAGGAACGGCAGGTGAGCTGGATGAAGCAATAGAGGAGCAGGCAGGGAGGGCATCACAGCAGCAGCAAGGGGAACAAGGTGATAGGGACAGCCAGGAGAACTATGCTAATGGCAGCATCATTGGACGACCCGAGCGGAATAGGCATCCACCTTTGCGGGTTACTTATGATGTTATTGGTCAGCCATCCTATTATCGGGGACCGGTCGCTAACCATGGTATAACTATAAATGAGTCAGCATGGAGTGCTTACGGTGCACCTCCTACACAAGAGTTACCATGTGCCACATGCGGGTTCAAGGCACCCTTCGGTTTACAGGTACCCTACGGTTATTCGGTACCCTGCAGTCTACAGACTCCCTACGGTTATCCGGTACCCTACGGTTTACAGGTACCCTACAGATGTCCTTCCTTCTCACCATGGACACCAGCAATGTAATTACAAGTACACTAGTACACTTACTTGACTTATATTTGTTTGTTTGTTACAAGAAAAAGAAAAGAAAAAAAAAACGGTCTAGTTAGAGACACTAGTTGAATAATACTAGTATAGCCTAGCAAATAGTGTAGGTAACAAGGTGTAAGACCTTGAGCAGCATTGGGTATTTACGTGGCAATGACATTGTGCAAGAGAACTGTAGAGTAAAGAATAAGCAAGATACAGCTGTATGAAGAAACAAGTGGAAGCCATGGTTGGACTTGATCACCCTACACCATGCCTTCATGGAACTGAACATTGAAATAGTAGAGTAGTCAGATTTTTTTTTCCTCAGTTGCATTGTAGTATTGAAACATACTAGTAACTTAAATGTCGAGGACGACATCTTTTCAGGGGGGAAGTGTGTTACCCTTGGAATTTAGCACTTGCCCACCCCCCCATAGAAAAATATTGTATTACCCATAATGCAGTGTGTGTAGAAGAAGAAGAAAACGTGTTGACCGCCATGTTTGTTTCTGTGTGGTTTATTTTCGGTTTATTTTTAATGTTACTCGAGTTTTCACAAATTATAAGGTAACATATGGTGTAGATAGCTGTGTATGGTGTGGATAGCTGTGTATGGTGTGGATAGCTGTGTATGGTGTGGATGGTTGTGTATAGTGTGGATGGGTGTGTATGGTGTGGATAGCTTTGTATGGTGTGGATAGCTGTGGATGGTGTGGATAGATGTGTATGGTGTGGATAGCTGTGGATGGTGTGGATAGCTGTGTATGGTGTGGATAGCTGTGTATGGTGTGGATAGCCGTGGATAGCTGTGTATGGTGTGGATAGCTGTGGATGGCTGTGTATGGTGTGGATGGTGTGGATAGCTGTGTATGGTGTTGATAGCTGTGTATGGTGTGGATAGCTGTGTATGGTGTGGATAGCTGTGTTTAGCGTGGATAGCTGTGTATGGTGTGGATAGCTGTGTATGGTGTGGATAGCTGTGTTTAGCGTGGATAGCTGTGTATGGTGTGGATAGCTGTGTATGGTGTGGATGGGTGTGTATGGTGTGGATAGCTGTGTATGGTGTAGATAGCTGTGTATGGTGTAGATAGCTGTGTATGGTGTGGATAGCTGTGTATAGCGAGGATAGCTGTGTATGGTGTGGATAGCTGTGGATGGTGTGGATAGCTGTGAATGGCTGTGTATGGTGTGGATAGCTGTGGATGGTGTGGATAGCTGTGTATGGTGTAGATAGCTGTGTATGGTGTGGATAGCTGTGTATGGTGTGGATAGCTGTGTATGGTGTGGATGGTTGTGTATAGTGTGGATGGGTGTGTATGGTGTGGATAGCTTTGTATGGTGTGGATAGCTGTGGATAGCTGTGTATGGTGTGGATAGCTGTGGATGGTGTGGATAGATGTGTATGGTGTGGATAGCTGTGGATGGTGTGGATAGCTGTGTATGGTGTGGATAGCTGTGTATGGTGTGGATAGCCGTGGATAGCTGTGTATGGTGTGGATAGCTGTGGATGGCTGTGTATGGTGTGGATGGTGTGGATAGCTGTGTATGGTGTTGATAGCTGTGTATGGTGTGGATAGCTGTGTATGGTGTGGATAGCTGTGTTTAGCGTGGATAGCTGTGTATGGTGTGGATAGCTGTCTATGGTGTGGATAGCTGTGTTTAGCGTGGATAGCTGTGTATGGTGTGGATAGCTGTGTATGGTGTGGATGGGTGTGTATGGTGTAGATAGCTGTGGATGGCTGTGGATGGTGTGGATAGTTGTGTATGGTGTGGATAGCTGTGTATGGTGTGGATAGCTGTGTATGGTGTAGATAGCTGTGTATGGTGTGGATGGCTGTGTATGGTGTAGATAGCTGTGGATAGCTGTGTATAGCATGGATAGCTGTGTATGGCGTGGATAGCTGTGTATGGCGTGGATGGCTGTGTATGGTGTGGATAGCTGTGTATGGTGTAGATAGGTGTGTATGGTTTGGATGGCTGTGTATGGTGTAGATAGCTGTGGATGATGTGGATGGTGTGTATCGTGTGTTCGTATGGTGTGGTATGATACGGTATGATACACTATCTTATGATACACTTCAGGATGCGTACTTAAAGTAGTTACCCAGCTATCGTGTTGATAGCTGTGTATGATACACTTCAGGATGCGTACTTAAAGTACTTACCGTCTTTACGACCGTGAGGTAATTGAACTTCGCGGGCGCGCTCATTTCCAAGGTCCGAATTTAGGTCGACTCGACTTCTAAAATTCTGAGGATACGCAACAGATGTTTGGATTTAGCGCAGCTTCTATTGACTATTGACTGACCGCATATAGATAGACGACAAGCTTACTGAGAGAAAAAATGAAAAAAAAAAGATAATATACACATTGCTTTGAAGGAAAAGCGAAGGACATAATGCTCCGGCCCTTATCGGTTTTTTTATGACAGACAGATTTCATTATTCGTACAATGTAAACGCTTTTACGCTGGTGTACACAAGGGGAGCACGGCAGAATGTGTTCCTATTTAACGCGCGATTGACAATGATTGAGATTGTTACAAAAGTAAACCACTTTGTTATGCAACATCTCATGTGTGTTTGTTGAGTCATCAGTTGCGCTGTTGGGCTCGCATTATGAAGTGGATTATGTTTGTCAACAGGGTCTTTTTTCGTTTCATCAGTTTCAGACCGACGAAGATATCGGATACGCCTAGTGTCGGCACGAGTGCCGACGAAAGATTAACGAAGTAACTCTCTATCCTCGGAAAGGATTCGGACATTATACGAACAAAGACCCTGTTGACAAACATAAAACACGCGTGATGCGTTTTTTCCCGTAATAATATCAATCGCGCGTTAAATAGGAATACATTTTGCCGTGCTCCCTTGATGTATATCTGCATTTATATCCCAGTGATGAATTTTCACGCGCGCTTATTGGTCAATAGGGGTCACGTGCATATTTTCACAGGACAAATATCACAAACGTCCCCCCAAAGTGATATTTGTCCTGTGAACATTTAAGGGGGGGGGGGGGGGGGGGGTTGGGGGGGAATTCGAGAAAAACAGACGGGGGTGCTCGACAGCTAAATCAATTGTAAGCCTCAGGGATAGCACTAACGGGCGTGGTGAACAATAATTCTTACCCCTAAGAGATAGCACATTGAGTGTGGTCGAAGGAATTTTTAGCTCTAAGTGATAGCATTAAAAAAAAACAAAGATAGTCTCAGTTTTTCCTGAATTTTACTGCGGTCTTGAGATACTGCCATCCAGCACATCTCATTTCTATTGACTTTCTCTTAGCAGAACAATAATAAAACACTCTTGGTGAAAGTCCATCAGTTGAAATGCAAGATTTGAGCTTGTAGTTTTTGTTCTAATGAAAAAATTGTTGCATGGATTTTAATAGATTGCGAACGGCAAAAAGAACAGCGCGCGCCCGCGGCGTCATTCCAATGCACGTCAGCGCGCGCATTTTCAGTGTAGTCACTGGGAGGGGATATAAAATAAATAAACCCCTTCTTTGGCTCACTGAGATATCGGCAGATAATGTCCGCGGATGGGAAATGGTCTTTTACACAGTTGCCCTCGCAGCTTCGATTCTCGGCCAACTGCCCATTTCTCGTCCTTGGACATTATCCGCCGATATCCCAGCCGCCAGAAGGGGTTTATCTAGTAAATATCCTCCCTTAATAATGGGGAAACGCTTTTACAATGCTGTATATCTGCATTTACACTAATTTGAAATTATGGGGGGGGGGGGGGGGGGGAGGTGGAGGCTGCTACCAGTTGCCGATTCCCTTCCATCGATTCTTGATGAAAGAAATTAGGTTTTTTAATACTGAATGATCAGATCTTCGCGAATGCAGGGGTTTTGTCTCCCATCTATTTTCTGACACATAGGACAGTGGGTAATACAAAGGAGAAAAGCGATATTATGCTTAATTAAAGAGACTGTTAGAATAATAACTGTTCAGCTTATTTTGAGCTAACATTTTTTCTACCTAGTAATTATTGAATGGAGGGTGGCCGCCCCCACCCCCCCCCCCCCCCCCCCCGAGGGAGGGGGGGACTCTCCAGAAATAGTCCGGTCGCTTAGTGTTTAAATCTAATCGGACAAAAGCACCAAACTTGGCACAAAGATAGCCAAGAGGACGCTAATTAATATTGAGACCGGTGCCCACCGGTACCACTTGAGGGTTTCGTGTAATAACGGAATAAAAATTAGAAAAAAGCGTCCTCACGGGCTTCCTGTGGTGAAATTTAAGAGACCTTGTATTTCCAAAACTAATGCGGAATATCTGATTGTTTTATTCTAGTAGGGGAAATATAACGCTATTTGTTAATATTTCAAGATAAACTGTCGTCGGCTGCATTAAAACGCTTTATCTAAGAGAAAAAGTTGCATGACGGTGCTATAAACAAGTGTACAAAAACTCTAGTGTCAACGGTACTAGCGTCAACCTTAGGAGGACACGTTTAGTCCCAAACCTGACGTAAACCAGAATTATTCTATGTAAGTTATAAACGTTCAGATGGTTTTGAGCGCCATATCCGTAAACGCCAGCCACCACTGCCGATCTATATACTGGCCGCTTTGGCCCGCAACTAGCATGGGGTAGAGCGAGGCTCTCGCCTCGGTAACAATTGTGATAATTTGATTTAAAAAATAACATAGGGCCATAATGGAAAAATAAACAAATGATACCGGTTGTCATGGCATATTTTATCAACGCACAACAGGCTATGAAAATCTCCCTCATCGGTAGCTGATTTTTTTCCTGGTGACGGGCCTATTAATTACAGCCGCGCTGGTTGAATCAAAGCTCTGTAGCACTTAATATAATGCTTAGACAGCTCATTGAAAGAAAACTTCTGGTGAAATTCATGTGCACCACCTATTGTGCTTATTTGATGGACGGAAATCAGTCATATTATTATAATATTTGTATGTTAGCAAGAGGGATGTAAAAAATAAGGCCGCGCGGAGCCTGGGTTCCAACAGTTCTTCAAATGTAGCTATTTATAGCTATTTACGTTTTTTTGTTCGGAATTTGATAGAGTACAGCTTAAATGATAGAAATCGTTTTCAAATATGTGCATTTTTATCTTTTTTTGCCTCATGAAAAGGTATAAAAATCTCACCACAGGGTAACCGCAACCCTAGATTTCTAAAAAAAAGAATTGCTCTTTATCTATGGATCCGCTAATGGTACCGGTGGGCACCGGTCTCAATATTAATTACCATCTCATAGGCTATAATTATACCAAATTTGGTGCTTTTGTCCGCTGTGTATAGATTTAGCTCTTTTTGTGTGCTAAGCGACCCGACTAAAAAGTATACGGAGGTGATTGTCAAATCTTTTAGGGTATAAAATTTGGATCAATTAGGGGGTGTGTTGAAGAATTTGTCCGATTTCTTAGGGTATAAAGTTCGACCAACTGCAATTCCTAATTGGGTGTTAAACGTTTTTTTCCGATTCTGTTATCTCTTAGGGTATAAAATTTAACCAATTGCTATTTCTAAGGGGCTGTTAACACTTTTTTTCGATTCTGCTATCTCTCCACACCCCATTTGATAACTCTTAGGGTTAAGAATTTCTGTTGACCACGCCCAAAGTGGCATCCCTTAGGGTTAATATAAATTTTGCCAAAGATGACCCCCATCTGTTTTTATGGGAGTCCCCCCCCAGGGTGCAGCTAAAAGAAGAGTGCTGCTTAATAGAAGATCGACTGTAATTGACACATTCTTGAAGTATCTCCCAATTTTTCATCTTTATTGAGTGGTATTTCTGCCACTCAGGCAATAATCTATACTAATACTTTGATATCACCAGCCCATAAATATACAACTTCAACAATGTGTTGATTTATTTCCCAGATTTTACACTGCCTAGCAGACAATCAAGTTTTTCTACAGCTAGTTTTTTCTTGAAACACCAAGACCACGAGAAACAATGTTCTTTTAGGATCTTCCATGGTCATCTAAGTTCTCAAGATTTTACGTTTTGTCACATGAGCCTGTGTAAGAGTCGGCTGCAACACTGCTGACCCAGCCATGCACTCAAGAGGAGCCATCTGTTGACCAGGTGGACATTCAAATCTGAATTGTTTTAAAAGCAGAGCGAGAATAAGGAACAGTTCAGTGCGTGCTAGGTTCTCCCCCATGCATATCCTAGGCCCAGCACCAAATGGCAACAGATTATCTGTCATAGAATGAGAAAAGTTCCCTTCTTTATCAAGGAACCTCTCTGGGTTGAAATCTTCCGGATTCTCCCATAAAGAAACATTGTGGTGAAGGGACCATAAATTGGCAAGGACTGTGGTACCCTTAGGGATTGTGTACCCTCGAAGTATCGTCTCACAAAGGGTCTTGTGAGGGACTCCCAGGGGTAAGAGTGTTATTATTCTCAGGACCTCAGCAATAAAGGCCTCAAGAATAGGACACATTTTTCTCATCTCTACAAAAGATTGCCTTTCCTGCAAATTCAACTTTCCAACAGATGCATAAATTTGGTCTTGAATCTTAGGAAAGTGAATAAGATACAATATCGCCCAACACAAACTTGTTGCTGTTGTCTCAGAGCCAGCTATAAAAACTGTGGAAATTGCTGACACTATATATTTATCTTCTAGATACTTCTGATCAGTTGTATTTTCTACCCCAGCTTCTTGTTTGGCTAATAGAAGTGCATCGGTGTAGTCACGTATGTTGGAAACATCAAATGAATCCAAATGCTGCTTGTACTTTCTCCATAAAATCTTTTGCCATTCATCATGTGTTTCCTGTAACTCCTTGGTGTGACCATATATGGGCAGAATATTTCTTAGAAATGGAAAAATATCAACAAGGCTTTGTCCTGTTACTGTTGTGAGTCGGAAGAGATTGTCATGAATGTTGAGAATTTCCAGGAATTCCTTATTGTTGACTTGGTATCTGCTACCAAAGATCTTTGTGCAAATGATATTCATGATACAAAGACCAAATTCTTTCTTGACATCAAAGATTCTATCTGAACTATCAGCAATTCTCTTGCACAATTCTTCAGCCTCTTGTATTATAACCTTGAGAACAAAGACAAACAAAAAATTAACAAGGGGGGAGAAGTGTTGGAATCATAGAATGATCATAGACTGCAAGATCTAGAATTTGAAAAACAAAACAGTTCCAAATACACCCTTTATAAAAAAACACCAATCTCATTCTCAGACAACCCCCCTTTTTCCTAAAATAAACATCCCCCAGGTAAAGGTGCTACAAAAAGGCTGCAAGTATAGATTTTTGTATCTTGACTCTGGTATATTTTGGGAAACAGCCCCCCTGCCACCCGAAAAGCAAAACATAAAATCCCATAAAAGTATTCCTAAGCTGCAAGATGACTCTCTAGAAAAGTAGACATAGGGGCTCGACCTATCTTTTAGGGTATACAATTCTCACCAACTGCTATCTCTTAGGGTGTTTTCAGGATTTTGCAGATTCTGCTATCTTTTAGGGGTTTTCACACCGGAGGAGGAGGATTTTTCCTATTCTGCTATCTTTTAAGGTGTCTCACGCTAAATGGTGGCACATTCGCTCAAAGCGTATTATACAATAAACCACAAGTCAACTGATCTGTTGATACTCCCGGCTTTATTATCGTTAACATATCAATAAAGGATCTGTCAGTCAATCAAAACGGGCATTGTTTTTTTAATGCCACCTCTTAGGGTTAAAAATTCCTTCGACCACACCCAATGTGCTATCTCTTAGGGGTGAGAATTGTTGTTGACCACGCCCTTAGTGCTATCCCTTAGTGTTCAAATTGATTTTGCTGACAATCACCCCCGTCTGTTTTTCTCGAAGCCCCCCCCCCCCCACCCTGGGAACATTACCCCTCCTTGTTGCAACAATAAAAGAGGGGTCGTAAGGGTTTGCAGTGATGATGTTTTGTCTTAAATCTGGCATGGTTTTCGTCTATTTAGTATCTTATTCTGCGATATTGCGGTTTCTCTTGCCTGTTGTTTGTTATTGACTTTTTTTACGGTTTTTGGCGTTTTTCTGTGCGGTTTTCGCACCCCTCTTACGACCCCCTCATAAAAGGATAATGCTCTCAACTCTACGTCATTAAAAGCTTGCCCTGTAGCCCTACCTGTTGATATTTCTTCTGACTGTAAACCTTCAGTGCCCGGTGGCCCATTTTACGGTGAAGTTTAACATGTCTTCCGTAATCCTCGAACACCAACGGTCTTTCACCACGTAATGCTAAATCGAACGACACAGTCCATGGTCTTCCTCCGAACTCCACCGGCTGCAAAGCCAGTGCTTCCTTGATAGCCCTACCCGTGAGAACAACAACAAGAGTATGGCCGAGATACAACCTGTACACTTCGCCATAGATTAAACTCAGTGAGTGAAGGCTTCGGTGCAGTTGTTTGCCGATTTGTGGGATGTTTCCTATAAGCGGCCATGCATGGGGCCCTGGTGGAAGGTTGTTGTGCTTGTACTCGAAAAAGAAATGATAGATGGTTAAGATTAAGAAAAGAGCCAAAGCTGACTCGATAATCATGTCAGTTTAGGCTAATCTCAGTTCAGAATTATTTTGTTGTGATGTTTCAGTAAACTTCTGGTCAGCGGCTGTTGGAACACAGGTATACCAAGCTCACAGTATATGATGATCTTAATTTTTACTATGAAATAAAATCTTGAAAATCTCAATGATATTCGTACTTGATTGCTGTGTCTTCAATGTAGTCTGGCTGAAATTATAATCTATTTCGTCGGGTAGTTGGCGAGCTATGGTGTTGAGTTTCCCACCATCAACGTGCCCCACCTAGTTTTCAAAAATCATAAGGCGTGGCTGTGCTCCTCCAATTATTTTAGTGTTTCTATCGTGCTCACCATATTTTGAGTGCCTGCTACAGCTCTGTAGATAGATATGCGTGGTCATTTTACACTCTTTCTACTCTCTCGATTGACAGATTGCTTATTTCATAACCCTGAAAAGGGTATCGAATCAGACGAGTGATCTTAGCTCAAGGGAGAGGGACGGGGGGGCGAGGGGGCGAGAGAAGAAAAAGCGAGTGCGCGGACGAGGGGGCTCCCTTCCCTTGAGCCGCTACGCAGGCTAAGTGATCTCGAAGTTGTTTTTATCAATATCACGGTACTACAGATCCTGGATAATCGGATTGGATCGGACCGTGGAATATCGGATTGTCGTATGGGTCTACTGCGTTGAAATGAACACATTTGCGAGCGGATGTTCCGCGGGCCTGTGGATGCTACAATACGGATCTATGTATTATACCTTAAAATTCTATATCCATATGAGCGCAAATTTCTTTCGATCTTCTACTTTTTTTAAAAAAAAACCTTTGTGCGATTGTTAAGCTTGTCTCAATCGTTTCGGAAAAATTAAAATAATAGTGCTTACGTACCAATCGGAGAATGCCGAACTAGATGAGCCACACTCTGACCCAAAAACAACTCTGTTCAAGTTTTTTCCTTAATGAGTTATTGATTTTAGCACTTTGGTCACCCTGTGCTGTGACGTAAAATCACATGACCACTCATGGTACCCGCCCTGACCCATAAATAACTTTGTCCAAGTTTGATAGTCAGTCATGGCTTCCTTCGTGAGTCTGAAATACAGTAATCAATTATAATAATAAGAAATATCTAACAAAATTAAAGACAAACGAAAGCTTTTGTACGAACCCTTTATTACGCTCATTGCTTAACACCACAGGCAGCCCAAGACTACTGTCAGTAGTTTTATAATGTTGATGAAAAAATATTGATTCGTAAAAAATAAAACAACAGAGATTGAAATATCGTGTTTAAGTCTTCGCTCCATTTTTTTTTTTTTATTTAACCAATATTTGACAATCACCTCAAAAGCCAACGGCTTATTTACTCTTCCTTACAATGGTTATGAGTAGAGCCGTTACAGAAATTCCATACTAATTACAGAAACGACAAGTGGGGGAGATAAATCCTGTACATCACGGAAAAGTCTAGCATTAACATTAAAATCTATATCACGTGAACCATTTAAAAATGCTTCAATTTTACTATTTATCGATACTTTTGATCATTTATCACCAAATACACATTTTCCGTTGAAATTTTTTGGATAGAATGCTCATATAGCGAGTTTGAAGCTTTAAAACTGCTGACAGTGGCCTTGAGCTGCCAGTGCAAACCATTCCTTTATGCAACACGAATTAGTATGTGACACTGTTCGCATTGATCTCATGCTTGATATTATGGTAAACCCAGAAGAGTTTGAGAAAATGGTATCTGCACCTAACTGCACGTCTCTGAGAATAGACATCAGGAAAAAATATTCTAGCTTGTCATGTAGTTTATTATTAGTTTAATTTCTTGAAGCAGAGCCGTAGTAGGCCACGCAAGATTAAGGGGGGGGGGCACAATACAGAAACATTAAGAAAATATTGGGGGGGGGGGGGGCAGTCACGCCCCTACTGGTCATTTCCTTATAATTTTTGAATATATATATATTTTTTTTGGGGGGGGGGGAACCCCTGCTACGGCCCTCTGAAGGTGTTCCAATCACGATCCGACTTGCTTGACTGGTTTTGTAGGCTATGGAACCTTATTTCTATCTCAGCAGTGAATTAAATCAGTTTGAATCAAGGTAAATTCCAAGCCATCCTACAACTAAAACAACTGTATTCCTAGTATCAAAATGGAATGTTGTATTTTGGAAAAATGATGAGAGCTTTAAATGTTGGGTAAAAAACAATAACATAACGACAAAGAAAACAAGAACAACAAGAACAACAACAACACTATTGTCACGCAAGTCGGATCTAAGGACTCTAAGGTCACAGTCCTACTTAGTGTATAGGAGTGCCTTCGCGCCTGACATAGGTAACTTAATAGTAAATCCAGTACACGAAAATAAACCCAATATAGAGCAACGGAAACAGCCATCTAGACCAGCGATCGATAACGTCAGAACTTTTGTCTTTGACGGCGTGCTTTATTACTCGTTTGGCTTTTTTAAAAGTACCAGAGCGGGCTCGTTTCCTAGCAACGCTTGGTTCGGGGTCAGCGGAAGAGAAGGACACGTCTTGTCCGAATGCCTGACCTTGTTTGTCCTACATTTTGAAAAAAAGAATAGTATTAACAGGAAAAAGAAACATGGGAATCGTGTGAAGTGTAACGGGGTAACAACCTATGCAGGGGCGTAGCCAGGAGGGTGGCCCAGGGGGCCCGGGCCCTCCCCTTCTAGCAGCCAAAAATACAGTAAATGTATGAGATTATCTGATAATATAGAAGAAAATGCCTTGAAAGGGCCTCCTTCCCCTGTTAAAAATCCCGGCTACGCCGCTGCGATATGATTATGATTTTTTTCAAAATTAAAACAAATCTTGAATTATTCAGAAAAAACAAATTGCATGCATGTATCACTGCTCATAGTAATGATAAATGCATAATATTAGCTTTTAAAGTGTCATCTAGTAAATTTAGTGACATTTTTAACAACAGCTTTGAGAGAGAGTAAAATTTACCCCCCTCCCCCCAAAAAAAACCCGAGGTAAAAATATTCTAGCGCTGTTGTGAAAATTTTCACCTAAACAAACTTATAAAGTCAAAAGAGGCATTTAAATCTGAGAAACAGGACCAAAATATGAAAAATTCACTACTTTTTAGTTTTATGTGCTAAAAAAACGGTTGCCATGGTAACATGGAGCGTCTCCTAGGCATGTCAATGGCATCCAAACGTCCGCAGATAGCTTTTAGGAAAAGTCACCAATTTTTAGCTTCTTAGCTTCTATGGTTCAGAAGTTATAGCAATTTTCCAGGAGGGGGGGGGGGGGCTTAAAGAGCCACCCCAGTCTGAATAGGGTTAATGAAGGTCCGTTATATAGAGGTTCCCGTGTACTCCCTACTGGGCTGCTCTAGTACCCGGGGCAACTCTGTAAACGATATTGCACATGCGCAGTAGCAAAATACCTTCACCTGTACAACTAGAACATCCACCTCCATAGTGTCCTCGGCAGACGCGGGCACACTGTGCTTCCGGTCTTTCTTCATGTTACTGTGTATAAGCACTAGGACCAGTTCAAGGGCGCTCGAAAACACAAACAGGAACGAGACAATCAGAAATACATCCACTGCTTTGACATAGGATACCTGTGGATATAAAGCATCGGATGAGAAATGACCAGTAGGGGCGTGGCTGTGCCCCCCGCCCAATGGTTTCTTTAATGTTTTTGTTACGTGCCCCCAGTTATTAGGGGCCTGTAACGGCTATGCAATGTGATATAATATGAGGATAATGTCGAACAGCGTTCTAAGAGGAACCCATGAACGTGACAGTAGTGGGGCTGATTATTACGGACACTGTTTTGCGTTACTTATTACGGATACTGTTTTGCGTTACCTTAGGGAACTGAGTTCTAAAGGACCCCATCAGCGTGACTATTGTGAGGATCGTTGTCACGGATAGCGTGATTCGCGCGGGCACGGCGTCACGCGGTATCCAGAATGCTAGCCACGAAAGCGCCACAATAAGCGTCGTAGGGGCATAGACCTGGAGAAGAGAGTAACCAATGTTTCGATTGAATACAAACGACGCTGTGATATGAATCCAAGCTCCTGAAACAATAAAAAAAAACAAATTCAATTAATGAAGGTGAAGGGTTTGATTTATAAATGGTGACAAAGGAAAATAGTTTTACAAATTCGGCTGTATTGAGATGGCCAACCTTTTAAGGATAATAATCTGTGTCCCGCTCCCTCTTCGAGCTTAGAAAATGCTTTGAAGCAAAAATTCCATACGGTTACATCCCGTAAATGGAACCGCAAGCTAAGCACAACCAGGCCTCATATTTTTGTGCTCCTCGCCCAAGAACCTGGAGCCACCACAAGTCCTCCCTTCCCTTTACCGGTAGCTGCTGCGTAAGTTGTCAAAAAAATACCGTAAATATTTTTTTAATTACATCCGGAATCTTCAGAACGAAAAATGTCTTAGTAGCCTAATGATAGCAGACCAGTGGGGGCGTAGCTTCCCCCCCGCCACACACACACATGTCTCAGTATCGCCCCCCCGTGACAATAACTAAAATAATTTCTTTGGTCATATCCTTGCCTGAAGCGTATTCATACTTTTCCTTGGAAGTAGATATGGTTTTCAAATGAAACTCATTCATTTCTTTGTTTATTATATAAACCGCGAATTTTTCACTCCAGAAATAGTCGAGGTCTGTACTTTTGTACGCATCTAGAACAAAACCAAATAAGAATGTACATCAGACGTACACACTGTTTCAATGTGTTTCGAAGCCTTAAGAGAAGAATACCCAATCAGGGGCGGATCTAGGGGTGGGACGAGCGGACCCTGCCCTACTATTTTCAGACAAATGACAACAAACATAAGGGCATCCACGAAAGAACAAAGGATCCGCCCTCCTTTTTTTAAAACCCTTATACCCAATTTCCGAATACCCTTCCCCAATTACTGCCACTAGCCAACAGATACCATGGTACGAATACCCGCTTTTAACCAACAGGCTATTTAAAGGCAAGACACTAAATTGTGCTGTATGGGTACTCACAGCTCAGCAATGTGATGTTGCATGTTTGTTCATCCATGGGGTAGTTACGCAAATCCATTCCACAGCTTGCTACAAGTGTTACTCTGAGAATAAACGAAATACAATTAAGTTTTATTCTTTAAAAGGAAATTTATACTAATGGAGAGTCGAGGAAAAGAGAAGCAGTGAACATAAAAGAGCCACACCTTCTATTTTAGTCAATATTGGAAGACGATTTATTTTATAAAATGATGATATAAAGCTATATAACCATGTAAAAAAAACTTGAACTTAGTTCACCAAACTTTCTCGAAAATATTGAAATACCTTTTCTAAATTAGCCGATTTAAATAGATGCTTTGACGTACGTTAGATGTTGTGTCCAGTTCCAAAAGGTTCCACGGCAAATACTTCATCACACCTTTAGCTGATTTGTACAGATCCATCAGGTAGATGGCCAATTATATCATTATACCTTACGCTCTTGTTGTGTATTTGTTGTGTATTAGTTCCATTAGTTCCAAGGTAGATGCTCATGCATCAAAGCAAGTGCGTAAAAGCATCCATTTCCGGAAGCCACTCTACTTTGATTTTAGATGGTTATTTCGAGATTTTTTTTTTAAATGTACCTTCCAATATTAGATGAAAACAATAACAAAGGTGTAGCTGACAAGGGCCCTTTGAGCTGATTTGTACAGTTCCACCATGGTAGGTGGATCGTCATGTATTTCATCATACCTGCCTTACGCTTTTTGCACAGTTCCATCAGGGTAAATAGTCAGGTCAGGGGCGGATCCAGGAATTCAAAATGGGGGGGGGGGGGTGGATGATGGCCGGATAGACGGCTTACAACAGACCCTTGTAGGACACTACATAGATCTTAAAATACTTCACGCTGAATTGGATTTGTCGCGTCAGCAAAGTCAAACAGGCAAAGGCAATTTCGTTTCTTCAAACAAGCATTTTTCTACTCAAAAAGGGGGTGGATATCCACCCATTCCCCCCCCCCCCCCCCTGTATCCGCCCTTGCAGGTATATCGTCATACCTTTATCTGCTTTGTTAAGTTCCATCAGGCTAAATGGTCATGTTTAATCTGCTTTGTAAAGTTCCATCAGGGCAAATGGTCAAATATCTCGTAACTTTATCTGCTTTGTACTGTTCCATCATAGATAAGATCACCAAGTATTTCGACATACCTTAAGCTGATTTGTAAAGTTCCACCAGGGTAGACGGTCATGTATCTCGTCATGCCTTAAACTGCTTTGTGCAGTTCGGTCATAGATAAGATAACCAAGTATTTCCACATACCTCAAGCTGTTGTTAACTTTTCCATCAGTGTTAGATGTTGATGTATCTTGAAATACCTTAATCAGCTATGTAAAGCTCGATGGGTTGTAATGCATATATTACTGTAATGTATGATAATGTATGTCTTAAGCTGCTTTGTAAGGTATTTCCCCATCCCTTCAGCTGTTGTGCACTGTTCCATCGGAGTAGATGGTGATATATGTCATAAGCTGATTTGTAATGCTTCATCAGGAATAAGATAATCTAGTATTTCCACATACCTTAAGTTGCACTGTTAACTAACTGTTCTATCAGAGTAGTATTTTCACATACCTTAAGCTGTTGTGCACTGTTCCATCAGGGTAGATTACAACAAGTATTTTCACATACCTTAAGCTGTTGTGCACTGTTCCATCAGAGTAGATTATACCAAGTATTTTCACATACCTTAAGCTGTTGTGCACTGTTCCATCAGGGTAGATTATACCAAGTATTTTCACATACCTTAAGCTGTTGTGCACTGTTCCATCAGGGTGTATTATACCAAGTATTTTCACATACCTTAAGCTGTTGTGCACTGTTCCATCAGGGTAGATTATATCAAGTATTTTTACATACCCTAAGCTGTTGTGCACTGTTCCATCAGAGTAGATTATACCAAGTATTTTCACATACCTTAAGTTGTTGTGCACTGTTCCATCAGGGTGTATTATACCAAGTATTTTCACATACCTTAAGCTGTTGTGCACTGTTCCATCAGGGTGTATTATACCAAGTATTTTCACATACCTTAAGCTGTTGTGCACTGTTCCATCAGGGTAGATTATATCAAGTATTTTTACATACCCTAAGCTGTTGTGCACTGTTCCATCAGAGTAGATTATACCAAGTATTTTCACATACCTTAAGTTGTTGTGCACTGTTCCATCAGGGTGTATTATACCAAGTATTTTCACATACCTTAAGCTGTTGTGCACTGTTCCATCAGGGTAGATTATACCAAGTATTTTCACATACCTTAAGCTGTTGTACACTGTTCCATCAGGGTAGATTATACCAAGTATTTTCACATACCTTAAGCTGTTGTGCACTGTTCCATCAGGGTAGATTATACCAAGTATTTTCACATACCTTAAGCTGTTGTGCACTGTTCCATCAGAGTAGATTACACCAAGTATTTTCACATACCTTAAGCTGTTGTGCACTGTTCCATCAGGGTAGATTATACCAAGTATTTTCACATACCTTAAGCTGTTGTGCACTGTTCCATCAGGGTAGATTATACCAAGTATTTTCACATACCTTAAGCTGTTGTACACTGTTCCATCAGGGTAGATTATACCAAGTATTTTCACATACCTTAAGCTGCTGTGCACTGTTCCATCAGGGTAGATTATACCAAGTATTTTCACATACCTTAAGCTGTTGTGCACTGTTCCATCAGGGTAGATTACACCAAGTATGTTTACATACCTTAAGCTGTTGTGCACTGTTCCATCAGGGTAGATTATACCAAGTATTTTCACATACCTTAAGCTGTTGTGCACTGTTCCATCAGGGTAGATTACACCAAGTATGTTTACATACCTTAAGCTGTTGTGCACTGTTCCATCAGGGTAGATTATACCAAGTATTTTCACATACCTTAAGCTCTTGTGCACTGTTCCATCAGGGTAGATTATACCAAGTATTTACACATACCTTAAGCTGTTGTGCACTGTTTCATCAGGGTAGATTATATCAAGTATTTTCACATACCTCAAACAGTTGTGCACTGTTCCATCAGGGTAGATTACACCAAGTATTTTCACATACCTTAAGCTGTTGTGCACTGTTCCATCAGGGTAGATTACACCAAGTATGTTTACATACCTTAAGCTGTTGTACACTGTTTCATCAGGGTAGATTATACCAAGTATTTTCACATACCTTAAGCTGTTGTGCACTGTTCCATCAGGGTAGATTATACCAAGTATTTTCACATACCTTAAGCTGTTGTGCACTGTTCCATCAGGGTAGATTACACCAAGTATTTTCACATACCTTAAGCTGCTGTGCACTGTTCCATCAGGGTAGATTATACCAAGTATGTTTACATACCTTAAGCTCTTGTGCACTGTTCCATCAGAGTTAAGATTATACCAAGTATTTTCACATACCTTAAGCTGTTGTGCACTGTTCCATCAGGGTAAATGGACAAGTCACTGTTATCATTGGGGACATTGTGAGCGATTGCTTTCTTGATGTTGAGTACTATCGTGTCCGGTAACCAGACCAGGTCGCTGTACTGTCCGTCTAAACTAATGGGGAAGTCTAAAGAGTGCTTCAAACGCTCATCATGCCAGTGTTGCATCAAGAACAAGTCGACCTCAAAATCCTGTAAAAAGGGTACCGGGTTATTCAAAGATTTTCTATGGCCCTTAGAGCACCCTGGAAAGTGCGGATTTGATTTTGATTAATTTACTGCCTAATTTCATATATCAAAAAATCTTGCTTTTATTTTTTTTTTTGTAAAGAGGGGAAACAAACACAAACGGTATAAGGCGACGCATGCCATTTTAGTCTATTTCTTTCAGGCCATAGTTAGGATATGCCAAGAGGGAGGGAGGGGAGAGGAGGGCGCAGAAGAGCGCAGATATCAACTAAAAAAGGGTAATGTTTTCTTCTCTGCAGAATTGCCAGGAACCGTTTTTCAGTCTGAAAGGTAATGCTCCAATTTGTTTTGGCATTTGCTCCCCGATCCACACTCAAATATCTGATGACAAGCATACCATATCTCTTTCTCTTATCTGGCCGAAGTGCACGATGGTCATCCTAATAGTGACGTTGACAGGTCTGTCTCGCATGTACGGTCTGAGCCTCTTGTCGTAGTGCGGATGACTAAATAGCTCGTCTAAAACCTTGGTTGTGCTAGCATATCTAGATAAAATAATAGATGTGAAACTAGGTGGATTTCACATTAGAATTACTATGATTACAGCAGTTGAGGTTCACAATATTTTATGTCTATTTTATGTTTTCCATCAAGGAAAAAAGACCTCACATAGCAGAAGCTATTACAATATAGACCCATCATAGAACCTCCAATACTTCCAGACTTTCAGAACCATTAGCCTCCCGAACCGATAGAGATCTAAACCGCTAGACCCATAGCACTAAAAAAATTCACAATCTTAGGGTTAGCGATGGGTACCACGGAATTTCGAAAGTGTCGCAAAAATTTCGCAAAGTCTCGGAATCTCGTTTTTTTCGCAAGTCTTGAAGTCTCGTTTTTAAAAATTTTAGGGCTCTCGGAGACTTGTTTTTTCTACCACAGTCTCGATGTCTAGGATTTTTAATCTCGGAGATCTCTGATTTCGCTCCTATTCTTAACCAGAAGGTGGAGCTGAAGAACCGAAGACGCAACGGTTCTGTCGGGTAGCCTGTCAGCAAATCAAACTCACGACATGTGACTTTCGTTTGTACTGTGAAGATTCTCTAACAAGAAAAATTTCATCATCGAGTCTCGCGCTCGCAGTTTTTAACTGAAAACCTCGGATTCCTAAATTTGACAAAATTTTGATTGCAATCTTTTGGTCCCATTATTCCTCGGACTGATACCTTTCTCTCCTTCCCCCTCCACAACGCTACTTTTCTCTCCTTCCCCCTCCACAACGCTACCTTTCCCTACTTCCCCCACCACAACGCTACCTTTTTCTCCTTCCCCCTCGACAACGCTACCTTTCTCTCCTTCCCCCTCCACAACGCTACATTTCCCCCCTTCCACCTCCACAACGTTACCTTTCCCTCCTTCCCCCTCCACGACGCTACATTTCTCTCCTTCCCACTCCACGACGCTACATTTCTCTCCTTCCCCCTCCACAACGCTACCTTTCTCTCTTTCCCCCTCTACGACGCTACCTTTCCCTCCTTCCCCCACCACAACACTAGCTGTCTCTCCTTCCCTCTCCGCGACGCTACCTTTCCCTCCTTTCCACTACACAACGCTACCTTTCCCTCCTTCCCCCTCCATGACGCTACCTTTCTCTCCTTCCACCTTCACGACGCTACCTTTCCCTCCTTCCCCCTCCACAACGCTACCTTTCTCTCCTTCTCTCTCCACGACGCTACCTTTCCCTCCTCCCCCTTCCATGACGCTACCTTTCCCTTCTTCCCCCTCCACAACTCTACCTTTCTCTACTTTCCCCTCCACAACGCTACCTTTCTCTCCTTCCCCCTCCACGACGCTACCTTTCTCTCCTTCCCCCTCCACGACGCTACCTTTCCTTCCTTTCCCCTCCACGACGCCACCTTTCTCTACTTCCTCCTCCACAACGCTACCTTTCTCTCCTTCCCCCTCCACGACGCTACCTTTCTCTCCTTCCCCTCCACGACGCTACCTTTCTTTCCTTTCCCCTCCACGACGCTACCTTTCCCTCCTTCCCCCCCGACAACGTTACCTTTCCCTTCTTCCCCCTCCACAACGCTACCTTTCTCTCTTCCCCCTCCACAACGCTACCTTTCTCTCTTTCCCTCTCCACGACGATACCTTTCCCTCCTTCCCCCTCCACAACGCTACCTTTACCTCCTTCCCCCTCCACAACGCTACCTTTTCCTCCTTCCCCCTCCATGACGCTACCTTTCTCCTTCCCCCTCCACGACGCTAGCTTTCCCTCCTCCCCCCTCCACAACGCTACCTTTCTCTCCTTCCCTCTCCACGACGCTACCTTTCTCTCTCCCCCCTCCACAACGCTACCTTTCTCTCTTTCCCTCTCCACGACGATACCTTTCCCTCCTTCCCCCTCGACAACGCTACCTTTCCCTTCTTCCCCCTCCACAACGCTACCTTTCTCTCTTCCCCCTCCACAACGCTACCTTTCTCTCTTTCCCTCTCCACGACGATACCTTTCCCTCCTTCCCCCTCCACAACGCTACCTTTACCTTCTTCTCCCTCCACAACGCTACCTATCCCTCCTTCCCCCTCCACGACGCTACCTTTCCCTCCTTCCCCCTCCACGAATATACATTTCCCTGCTTCCCCCTCCATGACGCTACCTTTCCCTTCTTCCCCCTCCACGACGCTACTTTTCTCTCCTTCCCTCTCCACGGCGCTACCTTTCCCTCCTTCTCCTTCCACAACGCTACCTTTCTCTCCTTCCCCCTCCACGACGCTACCTTTCCCTCCTTCCCCCTCCACGACGCTACCTTTCCCTCCTTCCTCCTCCACGACGCTACTTTTCCCTTCTTTCCTCTCCACGACGCTACTTTTCTCTCCTTTCCCCTCCACGACGCTACCTTTCCCTCCTTCCCCTCCCACGACGCTACCTTTCTCTCCTTCCCCCTCCACGACGCTACTTTTCTCTCCTTCCCTCTCCACGGCGCTACCTTTCCCTCCTTCTCCTTCCACAACGCTACCTTTCTCTCCTTCCCCCTCCACAACGCTACCTTTCCCTCCTTTCCCTCCTTCACCCTCCACAACGCTACCTTTCCCTCCTTCCCCCTCCACGACGCTACCTTTCCCTCCTTTCCCGTCCACGACGCTACCTTTCCCTTCTTTCCTCTCCACGACGCTACTTTTCTCTCCTTTCCTCTCCACGACGCTACCTTTCCCTCCTTCCCCTCCCACGACGCTACCTTTTCCTCCTTCCCCTCCCACAACGCTACCTTTTCCTCCTTCCCTTCCACGACGCTACCTTTCCCCCCCACGATGCTTCCTTCCCTTCCTTCCCCCTCCACGACGCTACCTTTCCCTCCTTCCCCCCCACGACGCTACCTTTCCCTCCTTCCCCCTCCACGACGCTACCTTTCCCTTTTCCCCCCTCCACGACGCTACCTTTCCCTTTTCCCCCCTCCACGACGCTACCTTTCCCTCCTTCCCCCTCCACGACGCTACCTTTCCCTTTTCCCCCCTCCACGACGCTACCTTTCCCTTTTCCCCCCTCCACGACGCTACCTTTCCCTCCTTCCCCTCCCACGACGCTACCTTTCTCTCCTTTCCCCTCCACGACGCTACCTTTCCCTCTTTCCCCTCCCACGACGCTACCTTTTCCTCCTTCCCCTCCCACAACGCTACCTTTTCCTCCTTCCCCTCCACGACGCTACCTTTCCCCCCCACGATGCTTCCTTCCCTTCCTTCCCCCTCCACGACGCTACCTTTCTCTCCTTCCCCCTCCACGACGCTACTTTTCTCTCCTTCCCCCTCCACGACGCTTCCTTCCCCCCCACGATGCTTCCTTCCCTTCTTTCCCCCTCCACGATTCTACCTTTCCCTTTTCCCCCCTCCACGACGCTACTTTTCTCTCCTTACCCCTCCACAACGCTACCTTTCCCTCCTTCCCACTCCACGACGCTACCGGTGGATGTCATCTATAAACATGGCGCCATGAGACGCCCCGAGGTCGTTGTCGTAGAAATATCAGAACTACCCCCTTTATCTTTCTTATATGTCATTGAATTTCTCAGAGTAAAACATTACTTGTTTGCCTGTGTGGACAGAACTGAGATGCCAAACAATAACAAGATCATCAAGGTAGACATCTTTTGGTCTCTTTCGCCCCTCAACCTGAAAAAACAAAAGCACAACCAAGGGGCACTTTCACGCTTGAAAACGTAAAACATTCATGTTTACTTCTGCAGTGCAGTATTTTGCTAGCGAGCAAGAACTCGTCCATATTTGTTTGGTCTAGATTTGGGTGCAAATTACATTTAAAGTGCCATTGTCACTATTTTTTGCTTCTGGAGGGCCGACGTAAACCTCGAAGGGCCGACGTAAACCTCGGACGGCCGACGTAAACCCCAGCCCTTAACCGTAAATCTCAACAAGAGATTTTGAAAAAAAAATTGCGTTTCCATTAAAAACCATCGGAGATTTTTACGCAATCGCCCGAAAGCAAGGTGACAATGCCGTTTATGAAGTTTCTCCCGATTCTACAGCGTTTTGGTGCTTGTATACACCTATTTCAATGAACGTTGTCGGTGCAAATGGCGAATGCCAAATGGTAGTTGTAAGACAAATCGCGGCTTGTAGGTATAATTACCCCTTAGAGTAATGAGTATAAGTAAACTAATCGCACGAGTTGTTCACATTTTCCTTTACCTGCTAGCAGAGGCCTCTTTTCTCTGTATTTCGCCCAGCGAAGTAGACGATGCCTTAGCCGGACAAATCCTCATTCAATTGCATTGGAAATCACTATGCTTTTAAATTTATTGCTGTCTTTTTATTTTATGTTGTTTTCAATTTTTACTAATTTAGAATACGCCAATTAGATTAGTGTCCTTACCCATAAAAATGGAATCCAAATTGACTTCTAATTCTTGAGCTACAAGTTGCCTTTTCTTCTCATTATAAAAACCGTCTGAACTACTTATAAGCGTTAAACTGCATGAGGTCCCCTAAACAACCTCACGCCACTCAGAAGCATCTTGGCAACGCCCAAAGGCCTGTTCCTAGACATTAGAGTGCCATTGTTTTGTGGAACAATAACACATTCGGGTTTCTTTTGCTAGCAATATGATGCTAAGTAATCAATCCACTTTGCAAAGTAAAGGTAGCAAGCAATATCGAATTCAAAATTAATTTCCCACCAGCAATTCGTGTTACCTGGTTGGTGTCTTGTCTGTGTCGTGCCGGTAAAACCGACAGTCGGAATGCGTTGATTAATATGGGAATTCGAAAGATGAAAACCAGCCATATATGCATATTCAATCCCTTTAGAAATTAATGTAAGTAGTTAAAAAATTAGTAATAATTAAGACTTACCGAATTATACACGCAATTTTGTTTGCAAACTGCATAGCCGATTTATCGTGGAAAAAATGTATAAAATTTACGCTTAGACTTTTTGAAATGCCATTCCAAAACTCTTATCAAATTTACGATAGCATTTCTAAAAGCCTTATTCCAAAGCTCTCACATAAACATCGCGTGTCACTCTATATTCTTTCCACTTACAAAGAAGTGGATGATAGTACTAGAATTCTAGGCTTACACTTTAACATGAGCATGATAAAATGAAGCACGGGCCACGGGCGTCTTTCGCACACCTAGTATTTATCCACAAACGAAAGTTGCGCAAGAAGAAGCAGAAAAAAAAATGATTTTTTCATTATTATTATTTGTTATTGTTGCCATAAAATGAACCTCCCTTAGTAACGTTTTAAACACTAGGCCTTAGGTTAAAGAAAAAAAAATAAATCGACAAGATTTGCGGTCTCATTACAGTAACACCTCTTACTTGATTTGTCTGTCATGTTTATTCTAGCATCAAGCCGTAAAATTCTCGGGCGTTCATAACCATGTACGCAAAGCTGAAAAGTGTTATTGTAAAATATTCGAGTTTACGATTACAAATGCTGGTCATTGGTAAGAAATGATAGCAATATCTGAAAATGTTTCAAACGTAAAATATTTTATATGGAAAAACTATAATAGGAGACTATTTTGACCACGTTTTTTACCACATATTTCCAAACACATATATGCATCGGGTTATTGTAAGTATTGGTTGGAATGTCTTTTATTTTACCTGTTTCATGTTCCATAATTGCATTGGATTCTTTATTAGTTATCATGAAAACGTACTGAGGAACACGCTAGAGAATACTATAGAAGGGGAGAATTGAAGGAAGAAGAAATGTGAAAACAAACGCATTTCCGATTTTGATTCTACTTGCCTTAAGGAGAACCAGCCGCTGTCTCCCTCTTCGACATCTGCGTGTAGACGTTCGACAGCGGAATGTACATGTCTTCTATCTTTAATTTCAATCACTGGAAAATTCACTACGGTGTCTTTTATACATCAATACATCACTGTCCAGCATAAAATGATTCCGGCACTTTGAAGCTATCGAGATTCTTTTTTAGTTATTAATGGCATCCACCACATCTATTCGCGACTCATTATATAACTTGTAAGAACCCATGTAATGTGGGATAGAACGGGGTGTTTTTATTGGCTAACATTGTGCTTCAATTTGAGGTTGGCCCCCTCCTGGATGTTCTAGTGCTGAACTCACAGCGAGACCCGACCAGGACATTGGTGGTTTGTAGATGTGTTTTATGACATATTAGATAAGCGTCTCCCTTCGTATCAGCTTATCTATGCCACTTATCAATGCTATTGTCACCAAGGGCGCTTCCACCCACTCTAAAGCCCGTAAAAGGATGGCCGTATTCGTTTCCTAGATAATTTTTCTTATGGATACGAGTCAAACAAAAAAAAAATATACCACCCTACGTCTTTTGCTAGAAAATAGAAAATGGGGGATGCACACTGACAAAGATATGGAGATATGGAGATATCGAAGGACGCATTCCTAATAGAATATCCATTAGAAATTGAAACATCAAAGGCAAGCACATAGTTAGGGTGTGGGTTATTTCTCATTTAAGGATCGTCATATAGTATACTTTCGCCATATCATATCTATGACAACACCCCCCCTCCCCCCTCCCAACCACCTTCCGCGTGGGGAGAGGGGAGGGAGGGGAGAGGGGGTAGTGTGCGCGGATATAGATATAATAAAGTATCTTTGGCCGCCGAGAGAGAGGAGGTGTACGCCCCCCCCCCCTAACCTCCCCCCTCCATCACTAGCTAGATGTGACTTAATATATTCCGACCCTGATCCCCCTAACCCCCCACCCCCCCCCCCCCCCCCCCCTCCATCACTAGCTAGATGTCACTTATATTCCGGTAATTTAGAGTATTCACATTAGTTGAGCCTCCATGGTTGAACTAGCCATTATGTGTGGAAGATAAAGCTAATCAGGCAATTAGTCATGCTTCTTGGCCGATATGTATTACATGTAACTTACAACAACACACAAAGCAGCACGAAAAATAAATTATACCATTTGATATCTATCGGGGGTAACATTATTTTCCTGTTCGATATTTTTCTTGGGGGCTATTGGCTTTGTTTTTTTTTCTCTGGAATGTCACTTTTTTCCTTTTCCTGTCCCTTGAGTTTAGAGTCCAAGGTTTCACTGTATAATAGAGGAATAAATTACCTACGATTATGTGTTTCGGCCTTTTACGACGGGTGTTTCAGAAGCCGGATTCAATCCAAATCTAAGATTGCTCGTTGACATCGAAACTAGATGCATCATTCTCTGAGACAGCCCGTCATGGTAGCCCCAGTAAGTAATATTATAGATTAAAGATAATTAAAAGAATTCCTTAAACAAGCGATATCGAAACCTACCATTATACACCTATTTTAATTAAGTTTGACCATAAGAGAATGGAAAATGATGAATGCCAAACACCACTGGTTAGGGAAAACAAGTCTTGTATCTGTCAATAACATTTAGTGAGGCTGAATTGGGTTTGTAGCGAGGCCCTTGTAATGAATGAATGCATTTTTGATTATTATATATTTTTGCCAAACTTTGTTCCATTTTCAATTTTCGTATAGTCAAGCTTTATTGAAACAGGGGTATACCCGCTATATTACGTAGGATTATGTGATAACATAACCAACCTTGAATACTCTCACGATTAAGTTTCGTAGATGACGCAAAGCTTGACAGCGCTTTTAAAAAAAATCTAAAATGGACGGGAAAAAATGTTGCTAATACCCTTATGTTGTTCGCCATCTCACCAGCTAGCTTATACAACGAAAAACAACATTCAATGTTCTAATTGATTATTCATTGCTACTCTTTCCAGACTTAAGACCCCTTGAAGAGAGAATAAATAATGTATGGTGGCTTTTTCAATCTCCAGATATTGTTATCAATCTTCAAAACTTTGTCTGCGTTGCGGTCTCTTTTAATTGCTCATCGGATCGGTCCTAAAAGAAACCTCCGATTAGTAGCAAGCGATTCAGAAGGCTACAACAACGCTCTTTGAAGCAATTCCCGACAGAATACCGAGGAGCAGTTTTCATATATAGGCGTCAAAATCAGCATTTTTTCAAAGATTGTAGGACATTTTTGGCGTATTGACACGAAGCCAACAATTCGTGTGCTTGAAGCTGGAGTATCAGTAGGTGTTACTGTGAATTTAGAAAAAAAATCATCGCGCAGATTTCGAATTTTTTTTAATATAAAACTTTTGCTTCAATTTAACTTGCATGTAAAAAACAATAATTTGATTTCCAAAAAAAGTGTGAATCTAGCCCAATCTGATTAAGAATTAATAAAATCTGAAAAAAAAAAAAATACGAAAATCGCGCCAAAAACGAGTCTTCTAGCTGTTTAGCCGAAACAACCTCGGCACCACCTTAGAGCCTGCTGCTTTGGTTTTGGTTGTCAGCGGACATGTGTAGTGTTTCCATTCAAACATCTTTTGGAAGCTGTTAAAACTAAATTGCAATTCTAAAAAAAAAACTGTTTTTCGATGTTAATTTCAAATCCAAAGCATACCCTGTATAATTTCACAAATTTTTAAATTCTGAAAAATATTTACCACGGGCGGTGCATAAAATATCGACTTAATTTCAACATATATCCAAAGCTATACCCTAAATCTATGTCATAAAACTATGAAAAATATTTTAGTACACAATTTCTTTTTGCGGGGGACTGCTCGAATTTCTAACGAATCCTCTCCTAAACATTTGACAACAACGCTTTAGATCAAGCGAAAATATATCTTCAATCAAAACTTCGTTGGTAGGACAGAGAAAAAAACATGGCATAAAATTTTCCAATTCTCAATATATAAGCATACAAGGAGTTCCTCTGACCAAAAGCTTAATTCCAAATTTTAAAGAAATTTTAAAGATATGAAATTTAGATATAAGCGAGCAAAGTTGGCTTAATTTCTGATCAGAGCCCAACTTCTCCCTAAAAACGAGGAGAATTCATACTTTGAACATTTGAGAATTGCACTTCAAGCCTCATATCTCAAAGACGAATCCATTAGGAAAAAATACTTTTTGATATGTTGGTTTACATAACAAAAAGAACCTCTATGCAAAAATTCAAGCTAATAAAACTAGACCTTATTTTGGGAAAACTTGCCATTTTTTTGCTGTCCGTTGGTAGTATTTTCCGGAATTTTTGGTCGCATTCAACATTTCGAGTGGTGTAGATCTCATTTCCATAAAGATCTCTTAGTCATGTCAGAGTTGCAAGCAACTAGGGAACTTCGGCTATTATTTACCTAGGATGTTTTAAAAATAGAATAAGTTAGTTTGGCATTGAAATCCCTTCACTGAACAAAGGATTATCACCGCGAACAGCAGAGCCATTCCTGATGCACTACACCCATCTCCAACACAATACGAGTCGTGTTAACAATCTCAGACCGCCATTTTACGGCCCTGATGAATACTGAGTCACAAATATCCCATTTCCATATAGAATGTGGAAGGTAATAATCGAAGTAATGCGAACAGCATGCAACAGTCTGAAAAACTGTTGATGATAAATAATGCATCGAAACAAAGGCTGAACATTTTGACTGTCTTTAAAACATCTATTATAAACACAAAACGTAAGGTAAAATTTTCGACTTTATTACAGTTTATAAAAAGTTATCATACACATAATTTCTACATAGTTTATAAAGTTTTAGTCGCAAAAGCTTTAATTTAATTTACAAATTGAACTAACTGAGCATAATTCCTCTGTTGAAGTCGGTAGATCCAACTTTTACGTAACAATATTGTTTCGTTTGTATTTAAAGCCGCATTGTCACCAGTTTACTTCCGGAGGTCCGACGGAAACCTCAACCGTTAAAAGGCAAAAGAATCTATTAGAATCCGAGATATTTAACAGGCCATCCGCTCTAAATTATCAATCACATCCTCAAAGAAACTTCCATTAGACACAATGCTTTCAATATTTTGAAATATTTTTCGCGTTTTCCTTTAAAAATCATCGGAGATTGTTACGTAATCGACCGGAAGTAAACTGGTGACAATGCGGCTTTAACTTCCATGATCTTCCATGATCAGAGCTGTAGCATTATAAATATTTGGGGGGCTCGATACAGAAACAACAAGAAAAAGTGTTGTGTCCCATCCACGCCTCTTCTCGTCATTTTCTTATATATATATTTTAAATATAGGGGGGGGGGGGGGGGAAGCGTCCTATCCCCTGCTACGGCCTTGTAATGACTCGTTATTAGACAGTTAAGAAATAGAACGCATTTTTTTAATGTAGGGTAGAATGAAATTTACCGATCCGTGCGGATTTTTTTTTACTACTGAGATGAACACCTCACTAGTATAGTACTCCATAGCCTGCAAAAACAGGCGTCACGTAATAAATTTTCCTAAAGATATCAGCTAACAAAAGTTGGTTACTTGACTGGAGAGATGTTTCTGAATGTTAGGTTAATCCTTGGGCCTCTGTCATGATACTCTTTTGGAACTCGATGCTGAAAGAAAAGAAAAATATGATCTTTGTGGTTTACTAATGATATGGTTAAGAACACACGTTTTTACGTACCAAAAAGAAATAAAGAATAAAAGTAATTCAAATCAACAACATATTCATCGCCACGATCATCACAAGCAATCACCCCACTCGCTCAATGGTCTGACAAATATTTGGTGGTCTGCGTAGGCGTGGTGTAGACAAGTTATAAATCAAAACAAGGTTGAAAAAGTAAGTTGTACGCCTCTGTAAAATGTCAGCACAACTGCTCTTTTTTTTACACAGGCGCACAACATTCTTTTCCAACCTTGTTTTGAAATCTAAGCATGACATTGTTCCCTCCCATAGTTTTAAATTGTTTATCTAATAAGATCCAGTGGACTTTGTTGTTTTAGAAAATGCCATGTAAATTCATCAGTTTGTAACGACACAAATGCATTGGGTTAAACGTTGATTCAGACGTCGTAACAAATGTGTCACGTTCAATACATTGCGAGTAGTAAATGCTGACTTGATTTGAAAATAAATAGAAAATGGAAATATTCGGCACATCAGAAGCCCGACGTCTGAGTTAGTGTTGTGCTTTTGCACGACTGGTGGAGCTGCCATTAGTGCCGTGGCAAACCTAATTCTGCCGTGTCGAACTTAAAGCCGCATTGTCACCAGTTTACTCCCGGTCGATAATCTAACAATATCCGATGATTTTTAACGGAAAACGCGAAAAATATTTCAAAATATTGAAAGCAGTGTGTCTATTGGAAGTTTCTTTGAGGATGTGATTGATAATTTAGAGCGTATGGCCTGTTAAATATCTCGGATTCTAATAGATTCTTTTGTCTTTTAACCGTTGACGTTTCCGTCGGACCTCCTACCGTCAGATAGTGTGAGAGATCTGCACCTTCTTAAAGACAAAGTGACAACAACTTTTTTGAGCATTGCATTGCTGTTTCTATTACCTGCCAGTCCTCTTGTACAGATCCTCGCATCACTAGAAGACTACCACAGTTTAGCGGGACTTTGATGTGCTGCATTAGCGAGTAGTCGTCCCCCTGCAACAATACAGAGAGCATGATGATGGTTTCATTTTCAGTTTAATCTTTGTTTATCGAGGGAAGCATATTTAACCGATTCAGGTTAGTGTAGTGCAGCTTGAAGAGGCGGGGCCTCCGGTTTAGTGTCCTTATCCGAGAAGACTGGAAACACGGGAGAATATCTTCAACTCACTTGTGACAAAAATTCGAATCAAGGCAGGAACCCGGAAAAATCCCCAGTTTGAGCCAGGATTCGAACCTGGGGCACAGCGGTGAAAGGCCGACGCGCTAACACACTAGGTCACCCGTTGATCCCACGATGATGGCAATACCATCGGTACTAATGATGATTATAGCAATGATCATGTAATGGCCAGTGAAGATGATGGTGATGATTACGATACTGGGAGGATGCTGAGATTTTCTGTGATAATGATCATTGTGAGGATGATGATAATTGTATAGATTGTATAGTCATTTATTATTATCATTTGTCATTGTCATTTATATTAAGAAGTATGGTACAGATATTGGACAATATGGTACAATAACTGTATATGCATTACAGTCTATTCTGTAGACAATAAAATATACATAAATACCAACTATATCCTACCTCATTGAGGGGATTTTTTCTAAGCTCGAATACCCTTGAATCACCAAAGGAGAGTGATGCTATAGTAGGGTTAACTCCTAAAGAAGGCTCATCGTCAGCATGCCAGTCCTAAAAAAATAGCAAATAAAGAACATTGTGGATTGTGAACATTGTGGATCGTGGAAGCATGGGTGGCCAAGGGTGTTAGTACGTCAGCGACAAAGCAGCAACTATGAATGCTAAATAAGCAAATGAAAACTTGCTAAAGGCAAAGAAAGAAGAAAGGCACCAAAAATTTGATCTAATCATGTGGTGTGTGTGTCTGATGCTATCGTTTCAAGAAACTACGATCCTACTATATATTATTTGGAGCCATAAATATGGCTGTCAGGTAGCTTGATAGAGAGGTAAGATTAACAAAAGGAAGGGACAAGTTTACAGAAAGATGAGTGGCAGAGCAAAAGACAAGTGGCACATACACAACAAGGAAGACGATATACACAAGAGAGGAGAAGGTAATATTAACAAAAGGAATGGACACGTTTACAGACAGACAGTGACAAGATAAGGCATGGATACAACAGGGGAAGAGTACAAATGAGGAGTAGGTAAGATTAACAAAAGGAATGGACACGTTTACAGACAGACAGTGACAAGATAAGGCATGGATACAACAGGGGAAGAGTACAAATGAGGAGTAGGTAAGATTAACAAAAGGAATGGACACGTTTACAGACAGACAGTGACAAGATAAGGCATGGATACAACAGGGGAAGACGATATACACAATATTACATACCACACTATCCTTGTTGTGCCTGTATAGGTTGGCAAGCATGGAGTTGAACGTCTCTCCAGTTGCTTTGGCTATCTTTTCCCTTAAAATATTCAAAATTGGCGACCACTTCCAAAAAAAAAACAAAAAAAAAAACAATTAAATGGAATGAGAGGGGAACCTCCCCCTTCCTAATAAGGGAGGAGTGGCTGAACAACAACCCATACAGCAATAATATTCATAAATTTACCTGGAAAGGTCTGAGAGTGAGGCCAGAGTAGGTATATGGAAACTCTCCAAACCAGGCAGTAAGCCGCGGCTGTTTATGAAATTCACCTATTAAAAATACCCATTTAAAATAGCCATTTTAACAAAGCTGAATCCTTTTTTAAGAGACTGATGAATTTTTCTCCACTCCCTTCAAACCAAATTTACAATACAAAGTTGTAGCAGGCCCTGAAATATAAGGAAATTACATCAAGAAAATTTATTAGGGGCACAGCCATGCCTCTACTTTTAATTTCCCTATTTTTTCAAGTATTGGGAGGGGGGGGGGGGCATGTGCCCCAGTGCCCCACCCCCTACTACAGCCCTGCAATGTATTAGATAGTATATGCTAGTATTGTGGCTCAGTAACAGCAATTTTTAATTGTCTTTTGTTGAAGGTGCCATACTGTGAGAGCTGAACCAGGGTTGTAGAAAGCATGTTGGTAGGGTTATCTGCCCGGTGTAAAGCAGGGTTTTATAAAGACATTATGAGTAAAAAGTTGTGTACCTCTCACCGAGGCTTATCCCCCTAAACAAAATTGTAATTATAGACATTTTTTTCCATTTGATTTTTCTTCCCACCCAGATCTTGCTCAGGGCACCCTACACACTTGAACCAGCTCTGGCATTACAAGAAGGAACAAAAGGGAAAAAGAAGGGTGACTAGGCTTACCCCCTAAAAAAATTGTAATTGTAGACATTTGTTTCCATTTAATTTTCCTTCCCATCCAGATCTTGCTTAGGGTACCCCACTCACTTGCCTCAGCTCTCGCATTGAAAAAAGGGTAAAAAAAGGCTGACAAAACCCCCAGCTATGCAGGCTAGTTTTAGGTGTTCGCTGTTTTACTGGTTGTGCTGAAAAACATGGATTGTATGTACCTTTAATTTTGATATCCTTCTCCTCCCAAGGAATCTCAGCCTGGAGCTGCTCAAACATCCATTCTGTCTCATCACCGTCCAGGAATGAAGGATACAAGTCGATGATTGCCAGACCTGAGGGCCCAGTACTGATCTCATAGGTACCCCTTTCTGTTAGTGTCTGGATGTCAAAGAAATACATCATTGCCAAAGGAAATGAGTACAGAATAGCTGTGGAATAGCACCAAACATAGCTAACATGACTTGGTAGTTTTCTACGAGTCAATAGATAGTCAACGAGGCGTGTAGCCTTGTAGACTCATAGAAAACGAGAATGAGTAGTGTAATTGTTTTAGTATAAATCCACTCAAATACTACCTTCAAATAACTGACGATTTTAATAATAATTCATATGTTGTTTTTGTGAAAAACGCCGGTTTTTTCGCTACTCGCTATCTATCGCTCAATAGATAGTGAGTACGGGAGCCAATCAAATTGCTGGAATCGTGATAGTATGTGAGTAGATTTATACTAAATAAATGTAAGTATATATAATGCATATAATTCCATCCCAAACTTCGCAAGATATTAGTATTGGAAAGAAAAAAATAACAATCTAAAAAGTACCTTACTTTAACTGGTGGAGCTTGTCGTATTGTATTAACAACATTTCCTTGAAAGACGAACTTCTTTTCAGAAGGATCATTGGATCCCGAGGCCTGTTCTTCTTGCGATGTTGCTGTCTTGTTTGAAGGTTTCGCCATTTTTCCTGCCCATGATCCTTGGATTCGCTTTTTCCTTCGTTTGTCCATCTCTATAAGAGCGTATCCTTTTTACTTTCCCTCCCGAAATTAGTGAAACCTATTAGGGAGTAAATAGTTCTAAGTTCTAAGTTTTACGAAATTATTACTTTCACGATCGTCTTGTAGTTTTGGACATTTTTTTATGGTTATGTATACGTGTGAATCTATTCATGTTTTGTCCGCCATTTTGAATATAAGCTGAAGGCCACTGACCAATTCCTGTGGGCTCATTACTACCCTTCTACCAAAGGGCTCAGAATTTTAAACCAACAGGGGATGGGTAAAGCAATTTTTAGCCTCTGGATCCTATCCCAGGGTACCATGTGACCTGCAGCCTACTTGTAGGCGTTTATTTACCCTGTGCTTTTCGCTATGTTTACCCGATGTTTTTGTGCCTGCTCTCGGCCGGCACTTCGCGCAAATCGTTCACGGGTCAGCGCGCAGGAAAAAATACCGGGTAAACAGCGAGAAAAACCGGGTTAGGTTAATATCGCCTTCAAGCAGGCTGCCAGTCGGTTTGATTGGCGAATCGCCCGCTAAACCACAGGGAGCTCACGATTTTTTCTCTATTGATATTACCAACAGAGCATGGATTCCCCAGAGCATGGTATTTGACATCATGGAAAACAATGTACAAATGTACGAAAAAAAATGTATTGTCAAAAAGAATAAAAGTTGCTTAGTCTGGTATTTATATTTACATTTGTGCTTGTTCCCTCGCCGTTTTGGAGCATTTGCAGAGGTATTTGATGTTTTTCGAAGAACCGTCTTGCAGGTAAAAAAGAGCAAGTATTCCATCAACACTTTATTTGCGATTTTTAGAGCGCTGGATGGAATAAAGCACCATTGATCTTCACCTTGTTTTCAACAATGTTCTGAGGCAAGTTAAGTGTTTTTAGCTTTATCCTGCCTTTAGCGTCGATTTGACGACTAGTTTTTCGCCGTCGAGCGACGATGGCTCACTTCAGAAGCGTGACATGTGCAGTGCGTGACATGTGTCTGTTTTGGCTCCGCGAGCGTGGACCGTAAAGCTGGTAAAATTAATTTTGCACAATTTTATTTCAAGACAGGGCCGAATGGATTTCCCCCACTAGAGTTAAAGTGTTTATGGAAATACACATCTTTGTTTTTTGCCCACCATGGAATCATCTATGATATTATTTTGGATTAGACAAAAAAAAATTATACACAGAATGGACCACCAGTTCTCTTATAACGGGCGTAGGAATTTCAACATTCTTTGCTTTGTTGACTTGTCTACTTATAACTAATAATCAGAACATATCTGAAATCATACTTGTGTCTTGTGTGTGCCAGATTTCAATATCAAGCAAAAATGAAATAAAAAAACTTCATTAAACGCTCTAGTTTTCGCGCGGGTTTTGTTTTGAAGCAATAAGTTTGTACGGGTAATGATTACGCCGACCCCCCTCTAGCCGTAATAGTAAGAGCGATAGTCAGGGTAATAAGAATTACAATACTGATCATCCAAACTCTGCAAGTTTTGACCCTTATTGTTTCTAAAATTTGAATTTTACCAAATCAAAGTAAAATAAACACATTATTGCTTATATTCCGTGGCCGATATTGGAAGTTATTTGACGTATCGAATTGTTGTAAGAAGCCGTTTGTTTTTATTTTGATGGCGGTAATTGATTTAAAGTGAAATTCTCTCAAGATACTGTCGCCTTTAGCTTTTTCGGGGGGATCTCGTGTTGAACAGAAAATTTGCCTCGGTTTATGAATGCATCGATTTACACGCATTTGTATGGGGGTATTTGGAAGCTAACGGACAGCTTTTCAGCTTCCAAATTTCAACTCCGCGTAGTTGATCTACTGGAGACTTGTACCAAAAAGTCGTTCTTGGCAAGAATTTTCAAATTTCGTTATAAGAAGGCTAACAAGTTACTCACCTCTGAAGTTGGACAACGATTTGCGACTCGTGGTTTAAACTCGACTTGCCTTTTCAAATCTCGACGCATTTCTCAAGGAATTTCAGTTTAGGGGTGCATTTGACTTTTTCCATGGGGGTTTCAAAGGATATCGCTGTGGCTTCCGTCTAACTGCTTTTATTTATGCTCCTGAACTGGTTCAGACTTGAAGTAATTCAGCCAAGGCAATAATGGCCGTGCGCGTATTTTACTTACGATTCTGGCTCTGGTTTTGAAGAAAATTGCTACTTCCCTCGCTTGAAAGGCCCAACAGTCTACGGAATAACATATTTGGGGTATCATTCAAGTGTGGAGTGAGCGAAATAAGACGAAATTCGTGATTTTTGGACGTCATTGACAGTGTTATGCTCTGTGCTCGAAATTTGTGATTGGTCGATTGAAGCGGCGAAGCATCGAAATTCAAAACTCCCACCAAATTTGCCGTGCAGTTCAATAAGTTTTGTATTTGCAAAGTGGGACAGGACATTGACTGGAAAATACCATCCCCGATCTACGGTCTGGAAAATGGCCAAGGAACTCGGCCTAGATGCTTCTGCCTATGAAAGAGAATACAACAATTTTATGACCAAATTGAAGAAATTTCACGATAGTAAAGGGTGAGTTTAGCTTCTGGTGCCTAAAAATAGGCTTTCTGGTTGAAAGGTTCTCTTTTTCTTGTGTGTTTTTATAAATAGTTTTTAAATTCTTTGTGCAGGACTCCGTTTCGCCGGTTGCCTTGGCTTGGGGGTCAATTTTTGGACCTCTTTCTCTTGTATAAAAAAGTGACCGATCACGGTGGATGGGTGAAGGTACGTGAGTCAAGGCTTCGAAACTCGATTTTTTTTTTGAGTTTTTTTTACTAAAATTTACCCGACCTCTGCTTGTTTAATGTAGGTGACTGAGGATAAAAAGTGGAGGGATATTGCAGAGTTTTTTAACCTCCCATCTACTTGTACAAACGCTGCTTTTGCTTTGAGGCAACATTATGCAAGGTAAGAGCGCTTGATGATTTCACTTTTATGAAGTGTTTTTTTTTTTCGCTTTCACTATTCTGTTCGGATAATTTTATAGTTTGCTATCTCTGATATCCGGTTGCTATCAAACATCGGTCGTTTAAACATGTTTCAGTACTTAATATCATAGTTTTAAGAAGATCTTTTAGCCAATGCTCCTATACTTTAGGGATCTATAGATTTATAAATGGCCAAGTGACCAAATTTGCACTTTAACTATTTTTTCTTACATTTGTCCGACTGTCCGGCTGACAGGAGTATTACATCAATTAATACTCGTTCTAATCTTACTATTTATTGTAAATTCATTGACATTTTAAACGGATTTTCCAGTCTTGTATTTTCAACCTCATTTGTCACCTGGTTGGCTTTGTTATGAAATTTGTTACACATTTGAAAACTTCCTTTTGAAAACAACACTCATATCTATCTTGGAAACCACCTAATAAAAAGGGATATCAATGAAAATCGACCAATTTCTATCTCGCTCTCCCTTCATCACAACTTTTTAAACCAAACTGTTTTTGTCCTTTGTGTTCAATTTGAAGAGGGGGCTAATGTTTCCCTTTCAGACCAAAACATTTGGTTGAAATTTGATCGGCCGAAAACAGGCGTTAAAAGCTCTCCCCTATTTAAACCAAATTACTGTAAATGCCTGTTAAGTCATGGTTAGTGGCTATGGTAAAGCAGCTTCCGAAAAATTGCTAGAGAAATTTATTGCTTTGTGAGAATTTTATGTTAATTAGCAACGTGTGCCCTATTGTGCACACTTGTCTTTTTTTCTGGTTAAGTGAATTTCTTCATGTCCTTAGAGACCAAATGCCTGACTTGGTTGTGACCTTGGTGGCATATTGCCGTGTGAGGGCCACTATATATGTCAATTGACATGTCACTTATTTTTGAATTTGAACAGAAAATTGTACAATTTGGTCACAAGTAAAACTAACATTCAAAATGGTAATTCTACCTTAGTTGGCGTTTATCTCCTTAAATAATGTCACCTTTTCCAGACTTTTCAATTAACTTTTCACTTTAGCTGAAGGATGCTATTTACTTCCTAAAGGTGCTTGTTTGTGAGCTAGAAAACTTGGCCTCCCAAGTACCAAACTTCTTCATATAGCCAAGTGTTCACTTGCCATAATTTTTGTCATTACCTCTTTCTAAGCCAGAAATTTGCTAGCAGCCAGCACTTAGGGGAAGTTATAGATATTTATCTTGCATTAACAGCTTTTAAATTTAGAAAAGATGTGTACATTGTAAGCAGTGATTAATGATAGTGGAATTAGATGTTTTTATTGTTGATTACTATCTCTGACACTGTTAACCAAAATGATAGCTACAATGTATGATCAGACACAAGAAGTCAAGTAGCATTTCATTTATTTTGCCTGGTAATTTGTATCTTTTGTTGCATTTTTTGGTTATTATGTTGCTACTTTGAAACTTTCACATTCCTTTTCTGTTAAAATAACTTCTGTCTCCCTTTTTTAATTCTCAACTTGCCTGTATTTAGGAATAAGTGTGCAGTATTATTTTTATAATTTGGGAGACAGGTATATGTGAAAATGGTGTCTATTATTATTAGGTGGCCCATTACACACCTTAGGGTATAAGAAAAACCACTAATTAACACTAACCACCTTGCAGTTTATTATATTAGGAGCTTTATCTATTGCCTGTGGTCTATCTACTTATGCTGCATAGCAGTCTGTGATTGAAAACTGCATCAGGTTACCCGAACCTTTTCCATTTTAAAGTGTATATACAAGATGAAAAATTGTGAAAAACATTGTTTACTTCTCTGTTGTTTACTTGAATTTCCTACAAGTGCTTTTTCCTTACTTGTTGTAAATGTATGTATGTTTCCTTTGATTTCTTGCACTTGAAAGTGATTAAAAAAAAAACAAAGGCCAAGTTCATTTGAATTGATTAACATTGGATGTGGCCTGTGAAAAAATACAACTTTTGAACTTTGCCTAAATAGCCAAAAATGCATATTCTTCATCGTGTTTTTTTTTTTTTTTAACAGATACCTTGAAGCATATGAGAGAATCAACTTCTTTGGGGAAGATGCTGAAGATGTGCTTGCGTCTGGACGGCCCAATACACCCATATCAATGGCACCCTATATTGCGCCAGGTGAGCATGCGATTTGTCACCCCTCCTCGCATACAGTGGTGCATGTCGCCCTACAATACTCCTCCAGGGTTTGATTTTTGCAATTATTCACTTACCTGAGGTAATGCGGCTGAGTTGAGGGCATTTAAATTTTTCTTATTATCCATTCAATAATTTCATGGAATAAAATGATAATAAAACATGTGTTTGTTATTGCCGAGGAAGCCTAGAGAAACTTAAAAGGAATAGGAATCAATAATTCAATTATAACTTTCAGTTAGGAAAAGCACTGTAATAGCACCATTATATGAAACATAAATTAGGTAAATTTGTGAAATTTAGCTCCCATACATTTTTCAAACATTTGGATCCACTGCTACTTAGTCTCCACAAAAAGGGGTGTTATATGATCATACTTTGTTATCTCCATTTGAACTTACGTAAGTTAGAAACAACCCACCACTTTTTGTCCCAATCTGGCTGTCTATATCATATCATATTATAATATTATATTCATATTTTATCATATCTTCCCTTTCAGAATATACACAGTCTATAATACCAAAAGGTAGGGGAAGTTCATGTATACACACTATTTACATTAAGTACTCAGTTTCAATTATATGCTTCTGTAAAAACCTGAAATAATCTTGATTAGATATTTGTCACCTCTTAAACTATTGTTTACTGTATGTTTAGACTTTAGCGACTATTCAAAGTATTTTTATTCTTTTTGTGTGTGTTTTGCAGATGAAAATAGAAACTTTGAGAAGTTAGTGCTGTCCTTACAATGTGGCTTGCCGAACGAAGTGGATTTTGCAATCAACATCTGTATGCTGCTTTCCAATGTCAGCAACTCTGTCTTCAACCTTACAAAGGTATCAGATTAGATACCTAATTGCAATAAGTACTCCATATTTGGGACTGTGATTGAAATCCTTGAGCATGTAGAAACAAAGCAATATTTTTTTTTTCAAATCGCATTAGTTTGTTTACGCCAGGAAAAGAAAGCTTGGTAAGGCTAGAGTAGAATACTTGGGTGGGATGTTAACAAGCGATGTTTTCAGCTTGTTATGTGTATGTTGATTGTTTGATTACCTCTTAGGCACCTGCTGTAATAGACATGCTTCTAGCCCATGTTGGTGTTTTTGGGGAGAACTCACAGAGCCTCAAGGATGTCTACAAAGAATGGTATCAGAAGACAGATCGGGACTTTATCAAGGTATGATCAAAATAACCTTTAAAAAGTTATTCTCTTTTTTCAAATAAAGGAAAAATTTGTTTTGTCTAGCTTGAGTGGTCTTGTGTTTAGTCGTTGAAATAAAAAAAATGAACTAATTATAGGCCAAATTTCCATCCCTTTACCATCATCCCTTTTCCATCATCATCATCATCATTGTTGTGGTTGTTCTTGTCATCTTCGTCATCATCATCAGGAATGTCACTCTCATCATCACTATTTTTATATTACCATTACGATCGTTACCAACACCACCGCTATGTCCATCATCACCACCACCAACTATCAATTCTAACCATGGTTGTGTATCATTGCCTAGTTCTGGATGGAAACAATTGAAGAAGATGAATTGAGAGCACTGTTCTGTGAAAGCAAAGGTATAAACAATTTAAACTTGTATATTTATAAGCAAACTCAGTTTAGTTCAGTATGCACAGTAAAGCATGCTTTGATTAAAAAGTGCTTAAACCACGCAGATCCGCGCTGTGCAAACCCCAAATCATAGCTCGATAGCTGATTGGCTTAACCTTGCGCAGAACTGTGCATGGGGACAGGAACCTAAGACATTTCCACTTAATAGTTTTATTTTCAAGTTTAGAGTTGATCTCTGTTAGAAAGGGGAAAATGCATGGTCTAAAGTAGTAGACTTATTAGAATTGTGCTCATAGTTTATCCTTGAAAACATGATTTGGGTACCTGATACTTGATTCTAATGGCCAGTAATGGTAACAGAATTAGGGTAAACAAACAGTTGATATACTGGACCCCATAATGGAAATATGGCATGGACTTAATTCAGCATTGCAGACAATAACTTTTATCTTCTCATGTTATTTTTCCAGATCAAGTTGAATCTGTTGAGGATGACAGACTGTTCAATGATGGTAAAAAGTATGGGGCAAGCAGTATAGAGGCCCAACGAGTTGCACAGGTTAGAACATCCAGCCACACAATTTGTTACTGTTTATATACGGTACGACTAGGATTGTCAGAGCAATTCAAGTACTACAAGCCATGAGTCTTGTAAATCGTTAAAATGTTAATTGAACATGGTGTAATGTGCAGTTAGTGATTTGCATACATAGGTATGTTTATGAGTGGCCCTCTTGAAGCAAGCCAGTCTGTAGGTCCAACTTACTTGACAGTGTTGTTTTGTTTTTATTTTGAATCTTTAAAACTCTGATTATTTTAAAATATACAATTTTACCTGTATTATTTGATCCTTATGCAATAATACTTGAGCTGTTTTAGTTGTTGAATCGTTTAAAATTCATGGTGATTCAAGTGGATTTTATTCACTAAGTTGAACTTGTATAGGGTTTTTTTAGCCTACAAACCACACATCAAGCGAGTCAGATCAACAAGTTTTATAATACAGGGCTTCTGGAATTACATGAAAAAACCTCAAAATTACGCAGCATTCATTGCTAAATTACGTGCTAAATTACGCAGAAAATCAAACATTATGCACTAAATTACGCTGGATTTTGCAATATATTTTTCTTTAAGGGATCCTTTACTGAATTAGGCACTAAATTACACGGAATATCAACTGTTACGCCCAAACTACATTTTGTACAAAAGGAAAGCACAAAATAACTTGAAAAGGTTTATCCTAAAAGAACACATCAGCTATGCACTTAAATGTTTTGTCTTTCAAAATTTAGCCAAATTATGCGGGATTACGCCCAAATTTGTGGATTACGCGGAAAAAGCCAAATTACGCGCTTCCGCACAAGCACGTAATTCCAGAAGCCCTGACAATAGTACCTGTTATACATATATAGCCTTGTTACATATTTATGCTTGTCTGATCAAGTTTGTGTTCTTAGGTCTGCATGATCCTGTATAACTTCTCGTTTGACTCCACGAATGCAGAAATTCTAGCAAGCCACACAGTTTGTCTAAGGTATAAGTTATATGATGCAATTCCTGAAGGGCCTCTCATTATGTTTTTTTCCATTAATTTTTCTTCACCATCTCTATCTGGCCATTGTTGTTTGATTTTCTGCCTGTGTCATATACTGCAGTAACCAGTAACCTACACTATTTCATAAGGCAAGATACAATATCTTCTGCTAAATGGCCTCTTGTTAGGTTTCTGATGATGGGAATTTGTAGTCGTCTTGGAAATCTCCAAAACCTGGCATGGAACACTCTTTCAAACCTCGCAGAGAAGGTGAGAAACCCTGATCCTACACAGGATTGAATTACCTTATGTGTACATTCAAATACATTCAAATTTTAATGCCAAGTACAGTTACAGTAATAATATTTCTTTTGTGCACAACACATTCTTTCAATTCTTGTGGAAAAGGTGAAAAACCCTTATACCTAGACAGGATTTATTACTCTATCAATATAAATATCATTACCTTACATTACATTCACAACTTTTTATGGCAAGTTTTAGATTACCAATTAAAGCAAAATGTTCTTTAAGGATGACATAAGGACAATCACTGGCTTTTGAACCCACAGAACTTTAAACCTGGTATGCCATTATGGAAGCTTGTCAATAGATTGTATTATGACTCTCCCATTTCAAGTTTCTATTTTTGTTATAGATCTTCATTCTTTCATATACCTCCCCATTTGCTGAATATTCTTTCTTGAATCTACAGATGAAGCTAGACCCTATTGAGTCAAACGTCACCCAAGTGTTTTTTCAAGTTATGCACCACTTTTTGAATGACAATGACCGCTTTAGAGTCATCAAGGGTAATTGTTGATTATTTGAAGTAAAATAAATATGGTGTGGTCATAATTAACTGTGTGTGTGTCCTTTATTCTCCACAATATGTGTGCTTTCTTTTCAACGATGGATATGTGTATGTGTTTTATTCCAGCAATTGGTGTGTTGTGCTGACTGTATGGCTGTGTTCTTTATTCTTTTTATCCTCAGACATGAATGTTTTGTGCTTAGAATTGACTGTATGTGCACTTTATTTTCAGCAATGGATGTTTTTTTAGAATCCACTGTATGTGTGTTTTATTCTCGGCAATGGATATGTTGTGCTGACTGTATGGCTGTGTTCTTTATTCTTTTTATCCTCAGACATGAATGTTTTGTGCTTAGAATTGACTGTATGTGCACTTTATTTTCAGCAATGGATGTTTTTTTTAGAATCCACCGTATGTGTGTTTTATTCCTGGCAATGGATATGTTGTGCTGACTGTATGGCTGTGTTCTTTATTCTTTTTATCCTCAGACATGAATGTTTTGTGCTTAGAATTGACTGTATGTGCACTTTATTTTCAGCAATGGATGTTTTTTTTAGAATCCACTGTATGTGTGTTTTATTCTCAGCAATGGATATGTTGTGCTGACTGTACATATTTGCACTTTATTATCTACAAGGGATGTGTCTGCTTAAAATTTACTGTATGTGTGCTTTACCCTCAGCAATTCACCTGTAATATGTGCTTTATTCCCAGCCATGGATGTGTTGGCTAAGCTATGTACTTGTGAGGAAAATGACACTGTGATGGAGAATGGATTAGAGGTGCATGGCTATGAATCCCTGATCAGAATCCTAATCATCCCAGACATTCAGGTAAAACTAACACATATTTACTATTCTCAAAGAATCCCATCTGTTGGCTTTTTGTGTTCTCTGATAAGCATTTTTAAGTGTCACTGACAATTAAAAGCCATGACAAGGCACATGCACTGGATGTGTGAGATGATATCTCCCCAGACACTGAAAAGTGGGTAATTACTTATCGAGGGATCACCAAAGACTATCCTTTTTCTATATGATATCTATGACTGTGCAAAATCCTTGGTATGCTCTTTGTGACAGCTTAGATGTGAAAACAAGTCATATTAATGTAAGCCAAGTAAGCAGAAATTACTTTAGCTGATAAGCATCTTAGTTTCTGGCTCCTGATAGCATGTGCTTTGATGTTAGCTTGTTATAGGCTCCCTAGAAGCCCTATACAACATCTCTGGTGTTGGCCAGGTGACTTCAGACCAGATAGCAGGCATTCACCATAGTGTGGGTGAGTAGATGTGCATTCTCTTAGTCGCTAAATTAAGTTGATTGTTTTATTTGGATTGTTACTGATAAAAGTGTTATATTTAAAATTCTGTCTTAAAAATCTTAAAAAGGTTTGAAATTTTTCGGCTTTTAGGAGCCATGGAAATTTGGTCCACCCTTAAATAAAGAAGACCCCTGTCAATTCTATTTCATCATTTACTATATATTACTGAAAGTCTTGTATCACCATGTCATCTAACAACTACCCATGGCCAACAATTTTATTTATGGGTGCAAGTCTTTTCTTAGTACCTCTTGACTGGTGTTTCTACTTATCTAATGTTCTTGTTTAAGATCTCAACGACAAGTTTTTAACTATTTGCTTGTTGTTTCAGATACTCTGGTCTGTATGGTGACATTAGATGTGGACTTCTTTGGACCAAAGGCTCTCAGTGCAGTAACAGTCATAGAAAACAGGATATCTGCTCCCCTACCCCCCATCCCTAGAACACGGCCTGCCATGACGCCTCCCCCAATATCTCCAACCACTGGGCCACCAAAGTCTCCTGCCCCAACAAGACGAGAAGAGATGGATGCTGAGTCATTCACCTTCAAATGGTAATGCCACTTTAAGTGATTTCATGCTCTCTAATCATCTTGATCCAACAACTACTCCTACAAGGAGAAAAGAGATGGTTGCTGAGATATCCACATTCAAATGATCATGCAGCTTTTAGTAATATTGTGCTCTCAAATCTTCTTGCTCCAACAAGGAGAGAAAAGATAGACACTGGGTCATGCACGTTGTACTATCAAATCATTGTTTGTTTATAATCTGTTACCTATGGCCTGCAGGTGATAAGCATGCACAGAAATATGGATTTGGGATTTTTGAGCATGTGAGCACCTTAAAAAAATATTATTAACTCCATCATTAGTTAAAAGTATCCCCTACTTACCCCCCCCCCCCCCTCCCCAAAAAAAGCAACCTGGCTCTGAAATCTTGATTTTTTTTTCAGGTTAAAATCAACGTATGAAAATTATCCAAATGGCAGTGTATCTCGCATTGACTTGTATGCTGATTATCTGTCATCATGTAGCCGCCTGGCACGCATAGGAATCTTGAATGCTACTTCATTCAATAGAATAGTCAAGTAAGTCAAATGCTTTGTAACAGTTACAAGTATTCTCTAATTTTTATAAAAAGTAAGGTGTTTTGTGTTATAATGGTGACTTTGTCCATATCAGAGTCCATCATGTTATTCTTTTCATTTATGACAAATTATATGAAGAAATCTCGGAATAGCTATTATAGGTTTTATACTTTATTGACCAAATACAAAAGAAAATATTACATTAGCTTCCCCAAAATGGCTGATGCAACACACTCACTCATATCAGCCAATAGAAATGACACTACCTATTTTACGAGGATGACAAAGTAGTGGCCGACTTTAAACCTTTAAATCAAGGTTGATAATCAAGTTTAATAATGGGGTTACGACCTAGAGTATTGATCATTATGCCTAGACTATTATTGAGTATTATTGCTATGATTTTTCTCTATGTATATGTTGTGCTATAGTTGCATTTCTGCTTTTTCCAGAATGGCATTTCCTGATGCCCAGCTCCGGCGTTTTCCATCTGGTAACCAACTTCAGTATGCTTTGGTTGGTGTGCGCAGGAAGCCTAACCAGCAAGTTCCATCGACAATTAACTCTACCATGTCTCCTGGTACTCAGGACCACAGCAGAACACCCACTCCACCCATGTCTGTACAAAACGCACCTTCCTGGAACCAGAGTCCGAGGTTAGGGATGAGCCCAGCCCGCCCACCAGTCCCTGCTGGTCAATACCAGGGGACACCAAGAGCGCCACTTAACCAGGCACCCGTGAGAAGACCTTTCATGCCTGGCCAGGGCCTCCAACAAATGCCTGGGTTATCAGGAAGTGGCCAGGGTACTCCTGATCAGAGCGCTGGTATGGCACACCAGATGAGAACTAGAAACCAACAAATGATGATCCAACAGCGCCAGAGAATGCAGCAAAATTTACAACAACAAGGACAGCAGCAGACCCCACAGAGAATAGCCCCGGCCCCACCTAATACCCAAAACATGCGTCAAACACCAACACCACCCATGCCTCCAAAGTCACCACATGGGTCCCCAGGACTAATGGCAGCACAGCAAAATAGTGGTGGACAATCCATGCCGCAGCACCAAGTCATGCAGATGGCCCGGCAGCAAATGCCAGGCATGGTCCAGCAATCTACCAATAACCCTAGAGTACCAGCCATGAGTGGATTTCCTCTCCAACGGCCAGCTCAATTACCAGTTATGTCGACTGCTTCCATGCAGAGTCCAGTACAAACTGTGACACTACCTGGGGCAGTTAACATGCTACCACCTGGTGCACCCCTGAGACCGTACCAGGCTAGACCTCTCAGACCTGACATGGCACAGACGTGGGCGACTCCAATGGGTCAAAGCACCCAGGGCCCGAATGTTCCAGGAATAAGGCCAGGTATGGATGGAGCCCAGAGGGGAACGACACCACAGGGATGGCAGCAAGCCCCTTCCACCACTGCACAGGTCCGCCCCGGGGTAGCAGGCTATCCCACTCCACAGGAGGCTGCTGCTGGGTTTGTGGGGAGGAGCTATATGCAGCCTATTGCACCCAAGCCCATGCCAGTACCGAGGTGGGTTGATATGTACTGTATATGGTATCTGCAGTGTTATCCAATATCAATGCTTGTAGCTGAACCCACTTGTATTTCTTATACCCCATTCACCCCCAAAAGTTAAACATGTTAGAGGTGGTTAAACTAAACGTGTTTTCAAATTCATAAATTGTATCAATTAACAGGTTTTAAACTAGCTCAGAAGGTATTTATAACACAACTTCACAGAGCGCACCACAATACAGCACTGTGATGGGGACCCGGTGTCATGTGTTTTTACTTGTACTGACGTGATTTTATTGAACCCAACATTACTGTAACTATCTTCTTCACAGCTCGTCTGTCCTGAACACGAACATGCCACGCCCTTCTTTACCTAACCACAAGCCGTCCTCAGATGGTGTCGTCCTGATTGCAAGAGAAGAGAGAGCGGAGGATGTTGTTTCAACTGATCTACTACAAAACTCTGAGGAACAGCGAATTGTTGTGGTGGAGAACTCGAACAGAAGACAAAATACGGTGGAGAAAAACTCTAGTGCTAGTTTGGCAGGAAGTAATGGACATGTTGGCAGTGAGAATGGTTCAGAGACTCCTCCCCCTTCGACACGAACTGACTCAAGCACCCAGGGACTGAACAACACTGGTGGGAAGGGGGGTCTAAAAAGAGATGTGAAAGCATTACAAAACTCAAGTGATGGACAAACCAATAAAGCGCAACACAATGGACATGATAACCCTAAAAAAGCTCGATTAGGTGATCAGACAAACGATAGGGTGATATCCCCGCCTACTTTACCTTGTAGCACCGACGTCACCACACCTCTTGTTAATGGTGGGGTACGTACAGACTCTAAGAGCAAACTCATGGATAAGTTACTAGGGAATGACCTACACATGCCTCTTAACGGCGTCTGTGACATCAACTCTACGGACTTGGACTTGATTCCTGGGGAAGGAGAGCGGCTGAGTGGTAGCAACTCCAAGAGTTCGTCTCCTGATCTCTTTGAAAATAATTCTGATTTCGGAAAGTACCTAGAGGAAGGGGATACTGATACAGGGCTTTTCAGTGATGTGTTGTCAGGGGACTTGCGGATTGATCCCGTAGAACTGGACTCGGAAGAGAAAGGGAAAGACACGGAGGGTCAGGTCCCTAGTCTACCTGATCTTGGTTATGACGCTGTTGCGCAGGAGTTGAGGAACCAGACAAATAGTGTGGCTGATGACACGTTTGGCAAGTCCCTGGGTGTCAATGTTAAAGCACCCATCCCTTCCGTGTCCTCTGCATCGCAGACTCAACCTGGTCCCAACGAGATGGTGCTATCACGATACGGGGATCAGCCCAGGTACCCTGTACGGGGCCCCAATCCAGAAGGTGTCTGGAATGGGCCTGTTAAGAGCCCCATGGTATCTGGGACCATCCCTGGAAGGCCCCCCACAGCACAGACTGCTAGTGAGATCCTTGAGCATCGAACACGGGCTCTTGTTACACCAAAGGCATCAGTCATGGAGCCACAGGACCAGACGAGGGGGCAACAGGCCACGCCCCAGGTGCCAATGGGTCTACCAGCTGTTTCTGCACATATTAGCCCTGGGCCCATGGCGCCAGCTGGGACACCACCCCCAGCCACGCCCTTATCTAGTGATGGGACTGGGCCGCATTTCAAATCCGGACCAAGTACACCTTCTGTAGAGACTGTGAAGCCGTTTCAATGCCGGTGGGAAGCATGCGCAAGGTGAGTGACAGGTTATGGGTGCAACTTTGAACCTCAGGACTTGAGACCTGTGAGCATGGTTTTTATTTATGAAACTACGCGTAAATTTGAACTCTCTATTTCGCATGTAATATTTCGCCTGTTGCATTTCATATTCAACTTCTGCATTGGTTACTGTGTTATTCAGTATTCTGCAAACTTTCGTCAACCACTGCTTCCGACATTCAAAACCAACGGAATAATATTTGTCACTTTTGATTGGTCAGCACTCTGCGAAAAGGTAACCTGTTTAAAGCGAATTAATCCGCTTTACAGATTTCGAATGGCATCGGTGAGAGTTCGCATAATATAAAAAACTGCAGTAAATAAGTTAATACGATGATAAATATTCAAGTCTGGAATACGCATCTCCTGTCTTGTAATTCCGTAGTCATTCGACTTTTTATGTGATTACTAGTGTTTTCATAATCTCGATATCAATGACTAAGTGATGTGTGTGATTGCAGCTCGTTTGACGACAGCAAGCAGTTGTTTGGTCACGTGGTCAGCGCCCACGTTTCGCGGGATTCGCTGACTATGTCATGCGCGTGGGAAAACTGTGCACCTGTACGGCGATCGAGGTCTTCGCTGCTCTTCCATTTACAGGTATAAAACCCGCTCAAAAAGGTTTTTGCGATACTAAGCATTGATTATTTCTGAGATGGACTTATATAGAGCTAAGATTTAGCGAGGGAGCCTGAAATGGGAATCTTCAGAAATGTTTAATGAGAAGGGCAGTCACTTGGAATCTGACTTGTGCGGGCACTGGACTATTAAAGAAGGACAATCACGCCTCCATTTTACGCTCCCGCGCGATACCGAATCACACAAAACTTTTATTTCGAACGGCTTATTCAAGCGAGTAACTGAGAGCTTTCAATAAAATATCGTTTATAATGTTTTCTTGCAAATAAACCGATGGATTTCTTGCAAATAAACCGATGGATTTTAAATTGTGAACAATAACAATGGTGTGGTTGATCGATATTCCTAAACAAAGAGCACATGACAATACATACCTTGGGCCTAAAGTCAACCTGAAGAGTTGCAATTGCAAACGCCACAAGAAAGGAAAATAATTTGGTGTAACTTTCTTGTCCACTTCCCGATCACTATCATTCGCCTGTTTTGTTAAACAGTGCTTTTCTTGTGTTGCAGCAAAAACACATGGAGCCCACACCAGTCACCACCATTTCTCATCCACCACAGGCAGCCCAAGCGCCGCCCACGACACCAGCACCGCAGACGCACAATCCAAGTCCATTCCCAGCGTACCACTTGCTCGCACGCATGCTCAACGTACACCAGGTAGGGACCAGGAAGACTAACCTACTGAACCTTTGAACTTGGCTTCAATTTCGTCACAAAATGCTCGTAGACTTATAGATAACTTAGTAAGTTACGTTCTTCTGGATCGCATGGTCAAATCCTTCGTAGGACATTACATACCATATTTGGAACACCGCTTCCATTAATGTGTTGCTTTTCTTGTGTAAAATTGCATAAATATATGCTCAGACACCAACGTTCTATTTGGCTAATGAAGCTGAAACAATCCGACTTGTTGATTCATTTGCACGCATTTGCATTGAATACGGCTCATGGATAATACGACCTATCCTTAGCAAAAAAAAAAACCGATATGCATTTCTTGAAATAAGTATATTTTCTAACCCTTTCCCTCTTATTGGCTCGTCTCTTACCTTTTCTTTTCGTAGGAGGAAGATGAGTCCCCCCTCACCAAAACCATACGTCTCACCGCCGCACTTGTACTTAGAAACATCGCCCAGTACTCCGCCACAGCTAGAAGGTAAGGTCCCAAAAACCTCGTGCTAACAGAACTCCGCCACAACTAGAAGGTAAGGTCCCTAAAACCTCGTGCTAACAGAACTCCGCCACAACTAGAAGGTAAGGTCCCTAAAACCTCGAGCTAACAGAACTCCGCCACAACTAGAAGGTAAGGTCCCAAAAACCTCGTGCTAACAGAGCTCCGCCACAACTAGAAGGTAAGGTCCCTAAAACCTCGTGCTAACAATACTCCGCCACAACTAGAAGGTAAGGCGGAATACCTTTAAAGACTTGTTCTTATAACACCAGCTTGTACACAACTTCCATTGTAACAATTTTTCTGCCCATTGTGAGAGAACACGTCGCTATCGAAATAGGCCTGTCGTTCGCAAATTGGATCATACAGAGTGCTTGAACTTACTGTTTCCATGTTGTCGTGTTATTACTTGTTATTATTAAGTTAATACTTTTACATATATCATTACTTTCTCAACAGCCTTCTACGTCGACACGAGCGTCACCTGTCCGAAGTTGCCATGTCTGGGTCAGAGGCCGCCCATGCGGTGGCCGCCTGTCTGTCCGAACTCTCCCCACATCGCAAGACCTCGCAAAGCGACGGTGACAATTTTATTTGGACGTTAAATGGATAGCCCTCCATTACTCTGACTACATATTTAACTCAGCCATACCTATCGCCACCGAGCGTATCAATATTGAGAGTACATTTGTTCAACTCTATTACATTGTCGTTTCGGATTTACATAACATGAAAACATCTTCAACCATCAGATTTTTTTATTTTAAACTCGAGCAATGTAACTATGTCATGTACGGCTTTAACACTAGAGAATAAAGCGCAGAATATACTAAGCGCGCATGTATTAGTCAGTGTGAAGGGGACGGACGCGGAGAAGGAAGGAACGAAGCGGTTTCCTTTCCTTTCTTCTTTGCTACACCTTTCCATCCTCTCCGCTCTATTTCTTACGTTAATGGAGAGTACGTTTAAAAGATGCATCGAATGTGTTTGTATAACGATTGATTTGCTGACAACCTCAAGAAATCCTCGTTCGCCCCAGCCCAATTATAACCATGAATATATGTTCTTATCTTTTTTGAATTAGAATGTTGACAATAAAACCGAAACATAAATTGTCGCGGTAATCATCAAGCACACAAATGAAGAAAAGATTGATATGGTGATTCGCCGAATCAGTTTTCATGTTTGATTATTTTTCTAAAATAAAAGATGGCATTTTTCACAAACGTATACCTATCGCATAATTTGGCGTTTAAGGGTGCATTCGGCACTGGGAAGCTATTGGCATGGAACTAAAACTCCTATTTACCTGAACTAAACTTAAGTTAAAGGGCACCGTCACGACTTTTCCGTTGGCCACGGTTTACATCACAATCTGCGTTTAAAGGCAATGGAAGCCAGCGAAAAACCTACATTTATGTAGTGGCTCTCTAGAAAGAATCGGATTTCTAAGTTATCGTGGCCAGCGGAAAACTGAAAACTAAATGCGGAGGACTTGGTGCGAAGTGCGAAACTCAGTCGCTTTAATTCCATGTTATACAGTATTAGCTCGCTTAACTCACTCTAGGCGAGACCTTGTTGGTAACAGCATCTACTGACTTCAGGGGGTGGGGGGTTAGGCAGTGTCGTTAAACCGTTTAGATTGTTTTCCAGTTCAATTCGTCCGATGTGAGACGTTCAAACCACAATATTGTATTAATCTAAAATTTGTCAATTAACTTGGTTGTTTTGCACTGTTTTGACTGTTTCTAGGGCTTACCCAAATTAAACTAAAATCACACATCCTTGCAGTGATTATTAATGAATAATAGAATCAATAGTACGCAGACCCCGTGCAAATATTGATATCCCTCTATATGTAGAGAGAGAAATGAAACGGGTTGCTCAGCTTTCAAATTCCATGCAGCGACTCGCTTGCCCCGCTAATTTCACCCTCCTCCCCTGTCGATAAAGATGCTGTCGCGAGCAAGGTATGCTCAAGTAAAGAGAAAAAAGTCGTCAGTGTAAAATAATATAAAAAGCATATTGGTACTAAACATTTGTAACAAAGTTCTTATTGCTTTATTTATACTAAGAGGATGTACATAAGCTTAAATATCACGGGTGTTTGGCGTCACCCGTATTAGGGGGCTGTGGCGAGCGATCCTTCGTTCTCATGTGATTGTATTTATATCTGGACAACCATCGGATGCTCTTTCCTCTTGTCAGTTTCAGCTGTCTTGGCATCTCTTTGGAATCAATTAAATAAAGGAGTTTTGTATGTATACTGGAACAAACGTCTGTGGTGTTTCTATAGAGGCTTTTCAAAAATGGCCGGAACCGCATGAAAGCGAGACTAAAAATAAATAAATAACAACAACAATGGAGGCTACTCGGGTAAACCTCGGCGTGTAGGGAAAAAGTCTCTTGGACACATGTTTTGATATTCATTTCGATTTATATTAGCTCTAAGTCAGAATACGTTGTTCGCTGGGATCGCTAAAGTTAGTTAAGTACTTGTTGTGCTCTTCCCTACCGGCTTCGGTTTTTGCTTTCCCAAATGACATTTCTGTAACTTCTGTAAGAGTCTTGAGAGCTTTCATTGTTTTACCAAGCGGGCGATGGACGCAACATTTTAAAAATTCAAGACCTGTCCTGCCACAAGTTGTCGCTCCGAAAACACAACTGCGGAGGAAATTCACTTTGGACCTGTAACATCTTCCGACGAACGGATATTTTATGTGGAAGCTAACTCCTATCACAGTGTGAGAAATAGACAAAGCCATTCTAAACACATCACCGTTCGCATTGATCTCTGTCGCCTGAACTCCTCGGTGTCATTTTCAGAATGTTCCTGTACAGCCCCCCCCCCCCCCCCCCTATTTTGAGTTTTTTTTTTTTTTTTTTTTTTTTTTACAGCCCGTCAAAGTGAAACACCGCTGTACCTAGTCAGGGGTATCCAAGCTTTCCAACAGTGCTTTGCGGTTCCAACTCTATCTCGCACTGGACATCGTGCTGGAGCAAGCATAAAATGACAGTTGCTTGTATAATTTTTTATCAAAACTACAACTATTACCATATTGGGAGAGTGCTCTAGGACGTCATTATGTATATTGGGGCATAAATTGAGATATCTTTTTATGGATATTTGCAAGCAACTCGTACTTCTCATGGTCGGTTCATGCTGGTTGAGGGGTCAATGGGTTATATCATAAGATGATGACCCACCCAGTGTGTTCTAATCTCTTCATAAACAGGTTGGGTAATTTTCTTGATTTAACCCTTGACCCCTCAACCGGCCTGTAGGGGCCGTTTGGAGCGGCATTACTAAAAAGAGGAAACGGCGGAACCAGTATATTTCGCATAGTTATAGGGATAGGGATGTCGTACTAGGATCACCATTTATTTCATTTCTAATCTGAACAAAAAAAAAAACTCCGTTGAGAAAAGCTAAGACAACATCACTAAGCGCAGATGTGCTACGTTATTTCACGCATATTTGATCGAATTCTGTCATATTCAATTTGTATCCATTTGTATCGGATTAGTAACAAAAAACCCTTGTTTTAGAAGCGCGTACATGCTACCCCCCTCGGTTAGAAAGTGCACAGTACGATCTGTTGTCACAGATGGTGAATTCGATAGTCGACGGTAAAAAGTGTGAAAAATATGAGTGAAATTCGCAAATCGGCGACATGAGACTCGCTTCAATTGAAAGCTATGGTATGTTTTCAAAGTGTTTTTGTGCTGGATTGGCGGCTGGTTGATTTTTGCGAGTTTTATCGGGCCTCGAAGTAGTTGTGTGGTGGCCGTTAGCCGATATGAGTCCCCAGCCTTTCCTATTTTTATACAGAGAGAGAAACACAATTCGTGGCGGGCTTCAAACTCGCTCTACTGACATTCTATCGGCAAAATTAAAATAAAGAAAGACTCAAACACAATATTAAATGGTCTAAAGTTTTATTTTTCACGACAAAGTATTTTTTCGCTAACGTATAAATTCCCCCATACATTCCTTTATCACTGACAGTAGCCTTGGGCTGCCTGTGCTCTACCCCTATAAATAAGCGAAATATGGTGCTCGCCGTTTCCGCCGGTTACACTTTTTAGTACTGCCGCGTTTGAAGTACCTAAAACCCAAAAACTTCATCAACAACAAAAACAAAATTCATACCCAGAGGCTACGTGCAAGCACAGGCTTCCCACCCGCGCCAGCGAAGGATTTTGAATGACATACGAATTCACGCAAATAAACATCTATGAGTTATATCTCCATTGGTCTAATTCATGAAATAAACTTAGTTGGGATGTAAATGTATCCGTCTGCGGTGTTGTTTTCTTCAGAAGAAGCTCAATTTGACGAGTTTAGAGCTATATATGTTTGTCTTGGATTTTGAGTTGATACTAAGTATGTTAATGAGACAAGGCTGGCAACTTAATTCGGACTACCTCAGCTTCAGCGCGATTTTCTGACGGATACACAATACAGAATACAATGGTCTTAGCGGTTGCCATAGCATTGCATTGTATTTTCTATTGTGTCTAAGCCCCGACCGCGCTCAGGGGACCAACAGTCAGCACCCTGGAAGAACGATAAATTCCAAATTTGCAGCGATAAATTGCAGGGAAATTCTTTTGGATTATTTTCTTCGAAAGATGTGTTTAGAACCTATTCTTCTATGGCATATAGGTTTGTGAAGGGAAAAGCTGTCCGTTTTCTGCCGAAAAAGTTGCCTCGAAGAGTCGAAGTTGTGTTTGCCAGGGCTTGGAGCTTCCTACCCGTTGTATTTTATTACGAGCACAGGTAGCCTAGGCTTACGGCGAGTGTAGGTTTATTACATGGTATGTATGAGCGAACAAATCTCGTTGAAATAAATATGCTGATTCGAAAATAAAACAGTAGCTTGACGTTGCTGCTACTCAAACCCGCAATTATTTGCCATTCTAAGCTGCCTGGTTAATGAGTAACACTACCCCCAAGCGGCGCGTTTTTTTCCTACCCTTTTGGAAGAGAAAAACGCGCCGCTGGGGGTCGGGGTGGTCGAGTTACTCATTTACCAGGGGGCGGCAGTTACACAGCGCGTCGTTTGAAAAGTCGCAAGCGCGTAGGGACAGCTCGCTGCAGGAGCGAAACCAAGATAAATACATCCAGTTAAAGTAGGAATACGTGCTTATTCAACACTAACAAGACATTAGACTTCATTTCGGAGTCAAATTATCCTATAGCCCGTGCTCTAAACTCTTAAAATTGAGCTTCTGAAGAAAAAAAACACCGCAGACGGATACATTTACATCCCAACTAAGTTTATTTCATGAATTAGAGCATGAAGATATAACTCATAGATGTTTATTATTTGCGTGATTCGAAATCCTTCAATGACGCGGGCGGGAAGCCTGTGGTGCAAGTTGCAGTATTGATATTATTATTATTATTTGCATTTACAAATATAGAAATATATTTTTTTTGTTTATATGTTTTTGCTTGTTTCCTTTTTTTTATTTTTTTATTTCCTCTTTTTTTACGTTAACACTCAATACAAGGGGTCGAGCGAGGCCCCGGAGATTTTCGCCAAATTTGAAGGCATCACGAATTCTCGGGTATTAGATTCAACTCCTCGTTCTCGGATCTTTAGAGAAGCAAGAACTTTTTTCCCGGAACGGCCGTCTCGGAATTTCTCGGATTGACCATTCTTTTCAAGAAGCTCCTTTTTTTTTATAAATCTCTCCCTCGTGACGTGACGTGACGTGGCGTTGCGTGACGCTGTTGTGAGGTAATTCCTACACTTGACTAGTGAAAAGTAAAACCACTTCACTGATTGTCTGGCTGTCATTGTATAACTACCTTCCGTAGCTTCACGGCTGTCTAAGAATAACAGGCTAAAATATGGCAGGGCGCACAGTTCTAAAGAGCCTTCCACCACCAAAAGACTTTTGCCTAGATGTCATGTTAGCTTTGAACAACCAACGACTGGAAGGAGTTCTTTGCGATGTTACATTGATTGTAGAAGAAACGTCTTTCCACGCTCATAAAAGTGTACTAGCTGCAAAAAGTCCTTACTTCCATAAGCTATTCACAAGCGAAATGGCCGAGAAAGCTCAAGAAATGATAAAATTCGAGCTCAGCTCGCTTGGGCTTTCAAAAAGTGTCATGGGTGACATGTTGTGTTATCTGTACACCGGGAATTTGAATGTTCTGGCTTCTCAAGCGCAAGATTTTCTCATCGCTGCGGATTATTTTCTACTGTCAGAGTTAAAAGATGCTGCAATCAATGTTCTGGAGTCGATGATAAACCAAGAAAACTGTTGTATACTTTTAGATTTAGGGGAACGATTTTCAAGTGATCATCTCGCTAATTCTGCAAGGATGTTCATTGAAAATGTATTTTCTGATTTTCGTCACACAACAGAGTTTCAAGAATTGACCCTTCGGCAATTTCAAGAAATTATATCAAGCGATAATTTGGTTGTAACAGACGAAAAAGAAGTATTTGAAGCAATTTTAGCATGGGTATCGCATTGTGAAGACAAACGAAACATTTATTTTGAACAACTTTTTTCGAAAATTCGTCTCAATTCATTGGACAACGAATTCCTACAATTTCGAGTTCTCGGTGATAAATTTGTGGCAAAAAGTACTAAATGTGTTAGTAGAATTGAGAAAGTCTTTCGTTCTCGGTTAGAAGCCAAACCCTACGATATCCCGCTGGAAATACCTCGAAAATGCCTTCAGCCTCCCGTGGACATTGTGCTAACATGCGGCGGTATGACCCCCCGGAGACCAGCCCACGCTCATATGTTACGCTGTTACGTTCCAGGGGGGCAGTGGTACGATTTACCACCTATGCCGTGTAAACGGAATTGGCACGGAGTTGCAAGCTACAGCAATGCGTTTTACGTTATTGGAGGGGAGAAAGACGGCGAACCTAGCGCGTCTTGTGATAGGTTTGACTTGCCTTCGAGAACGTGGAGAGAGATGTCTCCGCTGCTACGTGGAGTTGTTATTCCCGCTGTCGCAGTCTTGAAAGAGTTTATCTATGTCATTGGCGGTGTGCGCAATTACCGCGCGAGGCTTCAAATCTACAGCACAAAGACAAACATGTGGGCATATGGCGAGTCATTGAGTGTTGCTAGGGAAATCACATGCGCTGTTGCTAAGGCCCCTTACTTGTATGCAATTGGTGGATTACGCAGCGACTTAGGTGCATATATGTGTTCCGTGGAAAAGTACGACCCGGCACGGGACAGTTGGAGTGGGGTGTCAGACATGCTGCACGCTCGAGCAGGGGCCGTTGGTTTGGCATTGAACGATAAGCTCTACGTTCTTGGCGGCGAATCCGAAGTTCGCGTTGCTTTAACATCATGTGAGCGATATGATATCGATCTGGATGAATGGTCATCGATTGCTCGCATGGGCGTTCCGAGGTATTTCGCTGGAGTTGCTGCTATTGGGGATGGATTTTATGTGTTTGGAGGTGTTGGGGGAAGCAATGTTGACTGTGATGAAAAAGATGTTGTGGAATTTTATGACGTGTCTGAGAAAAAATGGACGAGAACTCTGCGCATGCCCTGGGGCGAGAGGTTCTTCAGGTGTGCTGTAATACAAACAAGGTGGCATCACTTACGTGGGTTACCTGTGGTAGTAAAATACGAGTCATAGAAGGACTGGTGACAAGAGATGCCGTGCTGCATTCAAAGGGTCATGTTCAAGGGTGACAATTCACAGAGTCTTCTTTATGAAGTACCAGCCTTTCAAACGGTGAGGCAAACTGCAAATGTGCCACACTTGGCTTCATGATTGCGCATCAAATAGAAATGATCTCTCGCTAACAGGAATGATATACCAGTGTCAACAAGAAGTATTCTATACAGTTTATTTAAAACGTTTGTATACTTTTATTTACATCTCTACAATGATAATAGAGAAAATAAACATAGTTTTATTTTCTATTCCTGGTAGAATATGCCGAGAACAGGCTTGTAGTCTAGAACACTAAAGAATTGATATACAATTAGACGACTTGCTTTGAAAGGTCACATTACTTTTTGGATAGCAAACTAGCGCGCGGCTTTCTATGGCAAGCCAACAACCACAAAAATAAAACCTTTATTTAGTGTTTCCGAATCAACCAGGGAGTTGTCTGTCACAGAGGGCTTATTTTCATTGAAATATTTTATTTTCTCTTCGCTCTGGCCAAACGACGGCAGCCACTTCTTTGTTTATTTTGGTGAGTTTTCCACCCCAAAAGTTATGTTTTAGTCGTCTACAGGGTCAAAAGTGTATGTTAGATTATATCTTTTTCTTTTGGTTAATTAAAGAACTTTACTACTTGAAGTGAACAACAAACAACTGTGTTGTTGTGTTGTTCACAAACAACTGTGTTGTTGTGTTGTTCACAAACAACTGTGTTGTTGCAGGAAATTGCTGTATCCCCTGGGAGAGAAGGGACAAGATCACATTAGCAGAGTCGACCGTGACGGGTGAATTGAAGGTGGTAAAAATCTTAATTAAAAAAATTATTTGCCTGGGGCAGGACCACAGCTCCTGAGACCTCTCCAAGTAGAGTTTTTTCTAAATTTTCTAAAGCTACCTTAATTGCTTGAATAAGCGCCTATACCTCCCCTAAATAAGCAAAGAGATAAACTAGCCTGAAATGCATGTGTTTGCCCGGTGCTTTTATAGCGAAAAATCGGCCTCGAGCGATTGTTAGCTGTCATCTTTGATTTTGATCAAAAATGAAGAACGGGGGGGGGGGGGGGGGGGGGGGGGGGAAGGAGAGAGCTTGAGAAGGAACTCCTTCTTCCCCCTCCCCATCCATCCCCGTTTTTCATATTTGCTCAAAATCCTAGATGGAGGCTATAAAATCACTGGGTAAACGCCCTAGAGATAAACAGATAAAACATATTTTGAAATAAGGGCCTCACCCAAATAAGCTCCTTGACTGGGACATTAAAGGTGAATAAGCGCCGACTGTATATATTGGAGTAAAAGGCGCTTGCCCTCCCCTCAGCAAAATGTCATTTTTGAGGTTTACTCCCCCCCCCCTCCCCCAGACAAACATCCTTACCAATCGTCATGGCTATGAGCCTGAACATGTTTCTCTGTGATTTCGTTAGCATTTTGAAGCTCTAAATCAGGATGTGGTGTATTATCAGGCCCGTACCCAAGATTTTCCTTGGGGGGGGGGGGGGGGGGCGAAATCCGAAAATGTGGACCTAGGAGGAAAGGGGGGGGAGGGAGTTCTCTGATAAAAAGCTCACCACCTCCAAAAGAACAAAAAAGTTTTTTCTTATGCCTTTTCAGTATTTCCATGTGACGTTTATTAACAGATTTGGCTACATACCAGAGTGATCTAGCTTATGATTTATAGTTTTGTATACCGTCTATTGAGAACAAAAAGTGGACTTTCGGCCGTTGTGGGGGGGGGGGGGGGGTGCGTTCCCACCCCCTGCACCCCCCCCTGGGTATGGGCCTGAATTATGTATTACACACAAATGATTAGTTCATTGAGTCATCAATCAGCGTAGCCTCAGTAGTAAGGGCAAAGGACTTGGGGAAGATGAATGATAGACCTGCGCGCTTGGAAATAATGGAGCGAATGAAGCGCCTCCTTTTCATCTTTCTTCTTCCCCAATCCTTTGGGCTTGCTACGTAAGCTACAATTAGCGTAGCCTTTCTATGTACAAAATATATTAATATTATTATACTGTTCCAATATTTCGGTACATCTTGATCCTATCTGGAAGCTTTTCTCTGAACAACAGAGGATCCGCCCTGAATTCCACTGTCTTTAGCGGGACCTTCCCTCCGTAAGCACGCACGAACTCATTCAAACAGTCAGAGCGCTCCGCAAAGTGGCCTGGGTCGGCCCACAGGGAGTCCGAAGTACAGTCCGCGCAACGAAATCGCTTTCTGGAGGTCACCTTATATAGGAGAGTTTGAAGGATTAGGTAAAAACAGGTTCAAATGTTTTAGAACTGGGGGATCAAAAAAGGAAAGGAGGTCTAGGGATGACGAGGAAAAAGGTAAAACGAGAAGGAAAATATATCGTGAATTATCCGAGAGTCGAGGAAGGGTCTCCTGCCCCTTCCTTTTGTTCTCACAGGTCCCCCCCCCCCAAAAAAAAAAAAAAAAAAAAAAAAGGAGGGAGTAGCTTGTGGAGGAGGCTAAGACCTGACGTGGACAAAAGGTCTCTTACCTTTATGGGCGCCTTGCCCGTGTAATTGGCAATCATAAAGTTCATGGCGATGTCCTCGCAATTCATGTGGGAGTCCACCCAAGAGCGCACGTGATACGGCATCATGTAGGTGAACAAATGGCTGAAGTACTGCGCATGCCACAAACAAATGACGTCACAATATAGAAATGAAAATAGTGCAATACTTGTTATCCTCGGAGATTCAACGCCTAATGGACAAGCGGAAAGAGAAACGGGCGACGTACTGGGTCACTGACGATTACTAATTTGTATTTCGTTCATATGAGTTGCCCGAGGAAAGTGAGACAACATGCAAAGTATAACCACGATAACAGGTTCCTGGGGGCCTGGGACATTTTAAATCATAAGAAAATGACCAGTAGGTGCGTGGCTGTGCCCCCATTTTTTTCTTAATGTTTCTGCATCGTGTTCCCCCAATATTACGGGGCTTGCTACAGCTCTGGTTTCCCCTTGATAATATTAATTGTACTATCATGCAAAATAATGCGAGAACAAGAAATTCCTTGACATCTCTTTCGCATATTGCTCAGCCATCACTCATATTATAGGGGTTTTTTTGATAAAAAAAAATTAACTTGTCACACAATCACACTCGCTCAACACGCAGCCCAATACGGAGCTTAGTAGAAGGGACATTTGTTTGGAGTCTTGATGAAGTAATCATACAAAAGACTGCAACAGTCCTCCAATCAAGACTGGCAGATGAAATACCTCTACCAATCAGAATATCAGATCTAGTGATGTTACCTTGTGGTGGAATGCCACTCCTGTAAGTACCATTGACACGTCATTGGTCCATTCCGAGTCATACTTGAGTTTGCTCGCATTATCGTACAGATGGATACGGCCAGGGAAGCCAACCAGACGGTCAGGGAACTCCCGCCATGCCTACACAATACATGAGCTATCTGATTTATTTAGGAACGGCAACGGAAACAGTTATTGCAAGAGGGACGTGGAAGATGCTTTCATGAGCATTGAAAGCATTTCAAACATGCTTCAATAATAATCATAATAAGTATCGCGAACCGCGTTTTCAAAACACGATTTCTTTTGGTTTTCTGTTCCGTCAGTAAAACCATTCTAAGCCAATCAGAATCTCGCTTTGTGCCATCCTCGGGACAAAAACCAGACAGTGTCGCGACAGAAAGCCATTGGTCGTTTAGTAAAAAATACTCGCTAGATATTTGTGCCGAGTCAGCAGCATCTAAAGATAAGTGCGCTTTCGCATAACAATAGAACAATATGTCTGATGAAAGAAAATGTTTATGCAACAGTTCCACTTAGGGGATTCATTTTTATTATAACTTTTATTTCATGCTGTTCAGGAAGACAAAACTTCCATTGTTCTGCAGTGGAAGTTTCTGTTACAATACGTTATAAATTATAGTCCACCAATTAAGCCGTACCTCTCAACTCTCCCGCATTAGGCGGGAGTCTCAAGATTTTAGACACCTGCCGCGCTGAGCACAAAATCTCCCGCTTTTAGCGGTTTTTATCGCTTCCCAAAAATTATTCTATAGAAAATAGCGCAATTTATCTAACACACTCGGTTTCTATACGGCACATCTTTGGGGACCCAGGGCGTACTGAGAGTATTAAACGCCAGACAAGCGCCGCGGCGCGCTCGTCCGCTTCCGGCTCGCGCTCGTTACGCTCAGCGCTCGTTTCGGCTCAGTACGCCCTGGGTCCCCGAGGATGTATAAGGCAAACGCCTGCAAGGTTAAACCCACCCCTCCCCCCCAAAAAAAAGTAAATTTACCACACCCCTCCCCCCAAAAAATTCTCAAGTCTTGAGCTTTTCGGAGGTTGACAGGTCGAATGCTAAGCTCACCTCAAATCCAAACTCCAGCTCATCAGTAGAGAGCATGAGAATATCGTCATCAATAGCAAGGATCGCTTCTGTCTCGATCTCACTATACGGGTAAAACCTATAAAGAACCAAATAATGCAATCACCGTCTAGTCTCTATCGAAGCGGCGCTCTCTTAAACAGTCTCACTCCATATGGCAAGCATTATACATATAAAACACATTAAATCTGTATATGTTTTTCCATTAGTACACCAAAAACTGGTATTCGACTCTGTCAATAAGACTTCTTCAGGGCAGACTGAAGAAGGTGAATCGTTACAAGCTTATTTACAGTTATAATGTTTTTGCGCCTCGCGCCACTATTTTGATGTAAATAAGATTGTAACGATTCACCTTCTTCAATCTGCCCTGAAGAAGCCTTATTAAAGACGAAAACTTGGCAGTCTCAATACTCGTGTGGTTCTCGGGTGGTTCTCGTGTGGTTCTCGTGTGGTTCTTCCGAAAACCCCTGGCTACGGGCCTTTTTTTTTTTTTTTTTTTTTCAATGAAAGTAAGCCCTTTCTGACATTTCTGGCTGAGTCGTAAGCACTGTTGTTATTTTGCCGCCAAACGCTGGAGCGCGGATTTGCTACCCATTAAGTCACGTGATTTCTTAGTGCAAATCGCCAATTGGATACCACTCTTTGAATGAATAACAGACCTGTTGCTAAGACGGTTCCTTTTCGCCTGGATGACCTTGACTGGTTTTGGAAGCTTTGGCCACTTGGAAACTTGGAAACAAATTTACGAAGGTCGACCATCAAATTAGGAAAGCTGATCTTTGGTAGCAAAACAAACAACAGCCACACAACCAGGACAATAGCAAAAAATACAAAATATATCAACAGGAACAACAGCAACAATGACAATAACAACAGAAATAGTAACAACAACAGCAACAACAACAGCAACAACAATAACGAAGACAACAGCGTCACAAACAACAATAATAGCAGAAAGTACACAAACTGTAACGTAAACAATATCAGCAATATCAATATCAATCAGCAACATCAAAAACAACATGATTATTACCATAATTTTCCAAACCAACAGTATCGTTCTGCTGTAACCGCTTACCAGATGGTGGGGCTTTCTTTACATTGTTCCAGACAACAACAATCTGTAAAAGCATCACAAACATGGCTCTTAGTGACCATTATCAAAATCCAACAACTCTGTCTAACTGCATAAGATTAAATATTCTAATGCATTTTTTCCTCCGAGCATTCTATGCATTTTCTGATTGCTGGATGATTTGCTACTAGGGATCATAACACAAAACAGGAACAGCGATGAACATGAGGTGGTCACATGAAATTTTTCAAGTGATGGGAGAGCCTACCACTCATCCTGGGGTGAATGGGTGATCACATGCTTGGGGAACCTTGAATATTTCCACAGTTATCAAAGAGACATCACCGCTTAGCCTAATCCCTTTTAATGTTCTCTAGCCTTGGAAAGTTTTTTTTTTTCCAGTGCAAGAGGACCGAATATCACTCCCATCACTACATGAAGGCAGCTCATTTCTGGACCTTTTCCAAACCGCCACCTTTATTATGAAAACAAAAATTAGATGGCATTTTGATACATGTTTATGTGCCTTTTAAAACAACTTATCCAGTCCGACTGGGTAATGCATGATTTTGTATGTTATGAAAACCTATGCACATGAGATTTTTATCTCTCAGTAGTAAATAAAATACACTAGAATCACTGTGAATTTTAGTCTACCCAACAACTAAAATAGCTCAATTCTATTTTTAAAGTATCAAATAAACAGGGAAAATTTTATTTTTTAAGTTTTGAATATTCAAAACAACATTGTCACGCAAGCCGAATTTACTGACTTTAAAATTGGCTGGAAGCTGTTTAGCACACTAACCTTGGCCAGACTAGGTGTGTCTGCAATCTTGCGAAGAACTTTAAACATCATATCAACCCTATCATAGGAGAGTACAACTGCCGTGAATCCCTGGGACCGAGGAGGGATCAGTGGCAAAAACAGAGGCGGGCCAACGGATGACTGAAGAAGACAAAGAAGATACAGGTCAAGACTGAATTTAAAAAAAAATTAGAACAAAAACATTGACTTCTGATACATGTTGCAGCTGATCACAGAATCTCAAACTGTTGTATCTTTCCTCTGACGAAGGGCTATGGCTCAAAATGCCTAAAAAAAAACTACTCTGTTGTCACAGAGGTGTAAAACATCTTTGTTGAGCTATTACAATGATTTTGCAACACCTAAGTACAGTAAACAACTTTTTTACAGCTTTTTTTAAAATACAAACTCAGGAGCATAACCTGGGCTTTAAAGGGGCATAAAAGACAAAATCATAAATACTACTGTACTATGTGAGCAAACACCCCCCATTCTGCATGTTACTCAAAAGATTACAAGATGTGTTGAGTGAAATAAGACCATAGGCAGCACAAGGGAATGCTAACATTCTGTACTTACTGATGTATCTCCCTTTGAAGTCAGGTATGGTGCATTCCAATCCTTAAAAAAATAAACAAGTTACATATAAAACCCTTTATTGAAGAGATAGAAACTCTATTAGAAACAGGCAAATGTCCACAATCACAACATTTGAGGCCCCCTTGAAGGCTCAAGAAGCAAAGAAAACATAAACAAAATAAAAACAATTGCTGTGAGAAATGAAGCATACCTCATACATGCATGCGTGGTGCTTGTACACCCGGTCATTGATCACTCTCAGTGTTGTCAAGGCAATTTTACCCATAGAACTGAAGTAGTTCTCCCACATGAACTTCCCCTTTAACACAAAAAGACATCTTCTATTATTACTAGTTACTTTTTCTTTGTATTAGGGACAATCAGGGGTGATGGTTTGTAGAAATAAAATAATCAATAAATTGGAGTAGTTCATCACTCTCATCGCAGCTAGATGCTTAATTGGGAGAGCACAGATTCAGAGGTGGTTGTGTTTAAGGCATGGCAAGGCACCTCAGGCATCCGCCATACAACTCATGTCTGACCAGGATCACAGCTAAAGATCAAATTGTTGGTTTTGTGGAGGGAGGAAAACAGGAGAACCCGAAAAAAAAAACAATCGGATTAAAGGCAAGATCAACTAACTCAACTCACATCGGAACCGGGAATCAAACCCAGAACCCAGTGGTGAGAGGCACAGGCACTAAAAAGCGACCGGGAAACATGTGGTGAGACACAGGCACTACAGAGCAACCGGGAAACCTGTGGTGAGACACAGGCACTACAGAGCGACCAGGAAACCTGTGGTGAGAAGCACAGGCGCTACAGAGCGACCGGGAAACCTGTGGTGAGAGGCACAGGCACTACAGAGCGACCGGGAAACCTGTGGTGAGAAGCACAGGCACTACAGAGCGACCGGGAAACCTGTGGTGAGAGGCACAGGCACTACAGAGCGACCGGGAAACCTGTGGTGAGAGGCACAGGCGCTATAGGGCGACCGGGAAACCTGTGGTGAGAAGCACAGGCACTACAGAGCGACCGGGAAACCTGTGGTGAGAGGCACAGGCGCTACAGGGCGACCGGGAAACCTGTGGTGAGAGGCACAGACACTACAGAGCGACCGGGAAACCTGTGGTGAGAGGCACAGGCACTACAGAGCGACCGGGAAACCTGTGGTGAGACACAGGCACTACAGAGCGACAGGGAAACCTGTGGTGAGAGTCACAGGCGCTACAGAGCGACCGGGAAACCTGTGGTGAGAGGCACAGGCACTATAGAGCGACCAGGAAACCTGTGGTGAAAGGCACAGGCACTAAAGAGCGACTGGGAAACCTGTGGTGAGAGGCACAGGCGCTATAGAGCGACCGGGAAACCTGTGGTGAGAGGCACAGGCACTACAGAGCGACCGGGAAACCTGTGGTGAGAGGCACAGGTGCTACAGAGCGACTGGGAAACTTGTGGTGAGAGGCACAGGTGCTACAGAGCGACTGGGAAACCTGTGGTGAGAGGCACAGGCACTACAGAGCGACCGGGAAACCTGTGGTGAGACACAGGCACTACAGAGCGACCGGGAAACCTGTGGTGAGAGTCACAGGCGCTACAGAGCGACCAGGAAACCTGTGGTGAAAGGCACAGGCACTACAGAGCGACTGGGAAACCTGTGGTGAGAGGCACAGGCGCTATAGAGCGACCGGGAAACCTGTGGTGAGAGGCACAGGCACTACACGGGTGGCCAAGTGTGTTAGCGCGTCGGCCTCTCACCGCTGTGGCCAAGGTTCGAATCCTGGCTCAAACTGGGGATTTTTCCGGGTTCCTGCCTTGGTTCGAATTTGTGTCACAAGTGAGTTGAAGTTATTCTCCCGTGTTTCCAGTCTTCTCGGATAAGGACACTAAACCGGAGGTCCCGTCTCTTCAAGCTGCACTACATTAACCTGAACCGAAGGGACGTAAAAGAACCACTGGGGACGCAATAAACCCTCTGGCAGTGACCACCCCCAGTGACAGTGCTTACAATGCTTACTAACAATACACTCAAGGGGGTACTTGAATTGGAGCCTAGCTCTGTTGTGCCTTCCGCACCAGTAAAACTGGTGGAAATAGAATAAAGAATACAGAGCGACCGGGAAACCTGTGGTGAGAGGCACAGGTGCTACAGAGCGACTGGGAAACCTGTGGTGAGAGGCACAGGTGCTACAGAGCGACTGGGAAACCTGTGGTGAGAGGCACAGGCACTACAGAGCGACCGGGAAACCTGTGGTGAGACACAGGCACTACAGAGCGACCGGGAAACCTGTGGTGAGAGTCACAGGCGCTACAGAGCGACCGGGAAACCTGTGGTGAGAGGCACAGGCACTACAGGGCGACGCTCTGCCAACTGCAATACCTGCTACCCCAGTGGTTATTATGAATTCTACCTCCAGGCTCCCAGGCAAAACAACAGAAAGAGAAAAGAAGCAAAAATTGGTTGAACATGACTAGCTTATATGTACATATTTTGCCCTCATCTCCCTATTATGAAAAGCAGTCAAGTCCCTTCCAGCACTCTTCCCAATTTTGATTCCTAGAACTAATTCCTGGTTAAGTCACCTGCAGTCTCATGTCTTTGATCTGATTTTGTGAGTAGTCCTTAAGAATGAGGGGAATCCTGTCAATTTCATTCTCAGATACAACCACAGCTGCCCTGGAAAAAAAAAAAAAAAAATGAAGATTCAGTAAGTACAGGGGTTTCTTAGGCCCTAGCAGCCGGCGGAACTGCCAGTGATTTAGGTTTGAAGATTTGAACTAATAAAATAAAATAAAATAACTTCCACCCCCTACTTTGAAACTCCTGAAGTATATCCAGCACTTTGTACTAGAGGCAGTGTTCTACTTTATCATCCCATTGGCCTTATATTTGATGTCTCAAAGTGATGGGGTGCACTTTGCCACAACACCTTACATTCTCACGGGCCACCTACAGCATGGGATATCTTTTGGGAACCTTGTCATGCTGGTCATACCTTTTCCAGTCCAGTACTTCAGAAAATGGCAAAACATAGTCATCACTAACCACTATGGGAATACAGCCCTGTAAAATATCAAGTAAACATTATCAACTTATGTAGGTAGGAAGGAGAAAAAAAAATAATGACAAGGAAATATAATTGTGGTGATGGTGATGGGGATGGGGATGGCGATGGCGGTATTGATGGTGGAGGTGATGATGATGGTAGCAATGGTTAAATGATGATGATAATTTAGCGAGTGTTGATGATGGTGGTGGTAATTGTGATGAATGGTAATGGGGATAATGATGGTATCGGTGGGGGTGATGATGATAATAGGTTTAAAAAAGTCATGGCAACACCATTGGTGATTGGCAGTGAAGATGATGCTGACTGAGGATGACAATGATGGTAGTGATGATGGAATCATGAAAGATTATTATTTATACCAACCATCATCAGAGAATCCAGTAAAGCAGTTTGTCCAAGTCTAGCACCTCTTATAACAAGACAAAATGTAGCCCTCTGAAAAAGACAAAATAAAAAGCAAAATCCATGGTGGGTCAAAAATTATTTAACCATTTGAGTTTTTCTTCCGCTGGTGAGGCATGAGAGATTCAGGACTTCCTATAATATTAAAGACTTAGCAAATTAACCAATCATAGAGGGAAAAAAACTTAATTCAATTGTACAATTTCTTGCCTCTTACCAACTCTTGCTAATAGAATGAGATATAGGGTGAATAATAGGGTGAATAAGAGATATTCATATGACTCTCACACCATTAGATAAGCACTACCACTACCATAAGCACTATCCATTACCATTATATGAGGGTGATCATACATCTTTTTGCCTCAACACCTCTTGCACATGATACTGTATGAGGCCTTGAACAAGGGACCAATAATCGTGACTACTCTGCCACCCCTCCCTAGGCATCTTTTGGCCTACCTGCATGATATGGGGGTAATCGTACATCTTCTTGCCTCTACACCTCTTGCTCACTGTATGAGGCTTGGGACAAAGACCCAGCACGAGATACTCATGACTCTGAGAGGCCAGCTTATCAACACTCTTCCTGAACTCTTCATGGATGTTCACTTGGGTGGATATGACCTGCCATTTACTCTGCCTGCGGGTATGAGAGTTATATGAGTCTAGGTTCATGGTCGGATGAAGCTGGGATTTCTTAAGGGGGTGCCCCATGGCGGGGGAAGGATTAAGACCATTATATGACCTTATGTTATTTTTTTTTTGCTTTTAAAACTTACATGTACAAGTAATGCATGGTAGAATACCACAAGAGGCTGTTTGGAATTATCAACCAATTAATTTCCAGGAGCCTTTATTGCTTTTAACGTGAGCTTCGCTGCATCGCCGAACATAAAGGGGGATATAAACATAGATTTGTTTTTGTCTTTTGGGATTTTCTGTTCCGCCAATCAGATTTTTGCCATCTCTCGCCTAGTGCAGTTGCATGGCTTTCTGTCGCGACACAGAGGATAGCCAGGGAAGTGCACAAAGTCAGACTCTGATTGGCTCAGAATGGTTTTACTGACGGAACAGAAAACCAAATCGTGTTTTGAAAACGCGGGTCGCAATAGTAACTGCAGTGTTTATTACAGTCCTAAGGAGAACCTCGTTTACGACCACAAGAGGTGGTGTGTCTTATCCTTCGGTCTGAGTTTGACTACCCAAAATAGTTAATGTGATTTTCTGTATATTTTTTACATTTTCTTATATTGAGATGTTGTATTATTTAAATGGCATAATTATCGATTCACTAATTTAAATGTTATCTAATTTCCTACAGTTTTTGGAAGAATACACTTCTGATATGTTAAAGTTGTTTATCGAGAGGGGGCACCAACACATAAAACATATAGCGAATTATTTTTATATTATTTTCCAGATTTTTGCTTTCCTAAAGGGTGGAGCACCGGCACCCCTGGCACCAACTCACTGGTTTCTATTACCATATTACTGGCTCCTTATTGTTATCAGGATTAAGACCATTATATGACCTCATGTTATTTTTTTGCTTTTAAAATTTACATGTACAAGTAATGCATGTCTTCAGAAGAAGGGGGGCACAGCGGGGGGGGGGGGGGGGGGGGCACAGCCTCCCTAGATCTAAAAGCCTTTATCTGTTAATTGCACTAAGGCATGACAGCAACACTCATTTCTGTGTTCCTTTTGGCATGAATTTGCCATTAACAACGTCATAAGACTTTTTTTTGTTAGTGTAATTCACCTGTTTCTTGGAGCTGCCCTGTGTTTCACAGTGAGTGCATTGAAGACGGGGATACTGACATCAAAGCCAGGTCGGTAGGTCTGCGTGGACATGCCTCCCCCTGCCTGAATGGCTTTGCCGAGAGGAACATCCAGGATTGAGTTAAAGTCAGGGGGGCCTCCAGGTAGCATGTTGAATATTAAGTGATTCTGACCTGAGTACTTCCATCTGTGCAATGAGAAAGGACACTCTTTGAAGCCTTCCCCAACAAAACCACGCCCTGGGGGTAGGGGGGGTAGGGGGAGAGGGGGCAACCTTTGATATAAAACAATCAACAAGTGGTTCAAAGAAATTTCAAAAGGACTGGGAGAGTCTGTGAATTCTTTTAAACCTTTTCTTTTGAGTTATACTTAACTTTTTTTGTTTAAATTTTTCTTAGTGCATTGTCATTGAAAAAAACAGGGTTGAAGATTTATGAGTGTAGGTGTTAGAAATAAGACTTTTTGAAGGCTTTTATCAGAGGAAAGGAAAGAAACATTATCAAACAATTATTCACTTCACTACAAATAAATAAAAAGTGTGTTCTTTCTATAATCACGAAACAGTATAAGGATAGAAAAGTTTTTGCTGCACCATACTAGAGTATTTACATAATGACCCATTATATAACATTATATAACAGTTGAGGTTGTTGGCTGCATTGTGGCAAGTAGACATTGGTTAAAGGAAGTCTTACATTTTTCTAGTTTGCACTAAGAAATCATGAGAATTTTGGGTGGCAAACAAGACACTCAAGGTTTTAGCGTCCAAGTAACAAAAATTAAAGGTAATTTGATACCAGAAAGCTCTTTGTCAGAAAGGGCTTATTTTTATTGAAACATTTTATTTTTTGTCGCTATCTTGCGTGACAGACAAAGACATTTCTTTTTTTCTTTTTCTTTTGGCTTGAACTCAAAAAGTCATGAGATTTCTTAGAGCTTATCGCCTTTTCTCTAACCCAAAATTATAGGAACAATCCTACAATAGCCTATTATCGGTACTCACGTCTCTAAGGCAGCTAGCGCCTGGGCTGTTGCTTTTAAATCCATGCCATTTTGATTGAGTGTATCAAGAGGTGGTATGATAATACATGCTTTGTCTTTGTCATCTGTGTAATAACTACTTTCCTTGATAGCTGTCAACATCTCATCAAAATGCACAGAAATGGGTTTCAAATTGAGAGTTCTTTCTTTTTCATTCAAAAATGTCGAATATGGGTAGACGTAAACACTAATAAGGCTATTCTCGTTAAATCTGCACCGATATATATCAAAACAAGAGTGCATTCGGCATTTAGGTGCGGTATTTTGAGGAAATTGCATGTGTTTTGTGACTCGAATAGCATCAGAAGTGACATCGTCGACATGTCCGCCTCTTGTTGGATGATATTTCATTGTCCGTAAAGTCGACCAGATCTGTGAGCCGACAAAGACTAAAAGTGCAGCGAGAAGCACGATGGTAAGAATGACTCCTTTCGTTTTTAAACGCATTTTTGTAGTAAGTTCACACAATCAGTCTGAAATCCGATAGAATTTAGGACAAAATGAAGTCTGTCTTGTGCCTTGCCTTGAAAATCACCAACTTATCAGCAATCAGTACTCTACGCACGCATGCCTCCATCCAACTTAAATAGCTCCCATGTTGTTCTGTGATCAAACACACTATTTCTTGTCCAAAAAGGCATCTTTTGGAAAGAAGTGTAAAAATCAAAACCACAACACGGAGCTCATCAAATTTGAGCCCGCTGTACAATACCTAAGTTTCAGCGCAGCAAATTTTTTTAGAGCACCTGTGAAATGTTTTCTTACTACTTATTATATGAAAAAGAGTCTTTATTTCTATAGATAAAAAGAAACTCTTTTGATTATAACAAAATAGTTATAAAGCTTTTTTTATTTGAGTAACATACACTTTACCAAAACTGGGTAGCCTGTGGTAACTTTTTAGTCTCTCGCGGCAAGTAGCTTGTAACGCCTGGCGAAAGCTGATGTTTTGTTCATCCGCCGAAGGACTTCTATGCTTCACTCCACACAGAAATAACGATAGCGAGGAGGTAGAAATAAAGAATGAATACCAGGCGGAAGAAGTGGTCTGCGATCGTGCTGACTTGTCAAAATAAGGCCAGCGCTCATGCTTTTAATAGAGGTAAAAAGATTTGCGAAGCTTTTTGCAATAACTTATTAGTCAAATTACTATCACTTCAAATTCAACATTATCAAGATGTCTTATTCTTGCATAAAGTTTGTAAACGAGTGCAAGAGTGATTTAAAAACTTTTTTAAGGTAATTTACTTTTCATGGAGAGCTAAACCTAAGGTTACATCTTGAATGTTTATTAAAGAAAACAAAACAAAACGTGTCAGATTTCGAGTCACGAATTGAATTAAGCACGTATTAAGTGTTTCTTTGACAACAATATTTTCCTGTTTGGAACGTTCACAAGACTGTTTTTTTTTTATTCTATTATTTATTTGAGTGGAATTTTTTATTTATTTGTTTGATTTTATCTATTTCTCTTATAGTACCATTGCTTTTATTATGAACTAGCTATGTGTATTTGATTATTGGTGTTATGCTTTATATGTGATTTTTTTCTTCATATAAATTTGCCTAAAACCTTTTTAGGTTATTAGCATAAAGGTACCATATTTACTTGAATTAGCACCTCGGTGCTTATTTAAAAGGATGAAACATGCCCAAATAGCCGAAGTATGTTTTTCCCCTCTCAATGCCAATTTTATACTACTTCAACAGTTTCTTTATCTTTAATAATTATTACAACTTGAAGTAGCTTTTTCCAATAAGCGTTCCATCCATTAAATATTTGTTTCTTTATTGTCGAGAGTCTATGAGCTCTGTGCTTTCTTAGAACTACATACAATAGTCATTTCACGCAGTTCATAATGTGCGATGTGGAGTTCTCCAGAGCCCTTCATTTGGTGTCGCTTGAGCAGAAATAAGAAGGGCTCTGGGGACAAGATTGCTGAGTACCCAACTAGTCCCATATGTATGAGTTCTACTCTACACATATTTATTATAAAATATTAAATTATTATTGTCATACATGCTTTATACTTCCAGAGCTGGAGCTGTGTCAAAAGAAAGGCCTCATTGATAAAGACACCCTTCTCTTGGCCCTTGAAGACCCAAAGGCAAGAGTTGGCAGTGGTGGCGCCACGCTTAATGCACTCCTTGTCGTAACAGAACACCTGAGCGCCCAAGCAGGATTTCTGGTGAATTTCTCTTTCCTGACTTTTGCTAAACATAGGGCCTCTTTGTCAAACACCATTTGGTTTTTTCAATTGATTTTTTGAAATTAGATGATTACTATTTGCAACTATCCCAATTTTCACCAATGAAATACCTGTGAATTATGTTTTTTACACATTAGATTTTGAATGTTAAACTTTTTATCTTAGACAGTTGAGTCCAAAGTTTTGCGAGATGCTGACATCCTTATTATGCATATGGTAAGTTAGGGCAACCATGGCCCTCAATATGCTGCTGTTTTTTGGCTGTTTTGTAAATAGAATAATTTTAGATTTAGGGAGTGTTCATTAATTACACCGAGTGGGGGGGGGGGGGGTGGGAGGGAAGATTTTTACTCAAGACACCTTAAAATGTCGGAGCCCCCCTTTCATTGTAAACATTTTTTGTCCGGTGCCCATCCCCCCCCCATAGAACCCCAAAATGTTCTTTCCTTTTCCCTTAGAGGACCTATTTTTTCGAAACCCCCTCCTTTTGGTGGTTAAAACTTTTCGTAGCCCCCCCCCCCTCAGTGTATTTAATGAACACTCCCTTATTGCAAGTAACCACCCATCTAAAAATAGCTGTTCTATTATTTAGCTTAAGTTATAACACACAGAAATCTGAAAATGGCTTTGATGCGCCAAAGAATGCAAATATCTTTATTTAGGTATTCTTTAAAATATTTACTGAACATCTTTAAGGGGGTTGATTTGGTGTGTGTGCCCTTGGCCACCGAAAAGGGTCTGATCTTTACTAAAACTAATACAAAGAGTGCGCAATACCCCATCCCCTTCCATAGCTTATCCTGGGTAACCTATGTACATGTCTGGAAATCTAGTTGCTTAAGTGGGGATGGTTATTTTTTTCTAAGATAACGCAAATCATTCAAGAATGCTAAGCTTAGAGAAGGGCACATTAACGGGCACATAAGATTTCTTCAATTTTGTTTTAGTTAACAGGAAAGCAGTTCAGGCTTTTTTTTTAATTCTCAACAATATTTCTTTAGAAACTACAGTAAAATTGAACGAACTTTCAGTCATTTAAATCTAACCCTTCATATTTCTTTTGATTTCAAGGGTCGAAATTATCCTTTTAGTGCCTGTGGGAGAGCATTTACAACATTGCCAGCCAAGTATAATGACCGCTCACCTGTGATGCTCTATGATAGTCTTGTTGATGTGTTTGGGAGTCTTCTTTACCTGCTTACCTACACTGTAAGTAAACCCAAACACTAATAATCATAACAAGTTAAGTGTTCCGTCAGTTGGTCCATCCATTCATGTGTCTGTCAGTTAGCACTATACGTCATCATCATCGTAATCATTTTGGCCTCGATGGGGGGGACCCCCACAAAATCAGACAGGGGTGATGGTCAGAAAAATCGACTCTAAACCTAAGGGATAGAACTTTGGCAGTTGGTTGAAATTTTCTGACAATCACCGCCGTCTACTTTTATGGGGAGTCCACCACCAGGCCCTGCGATCTGCCATGCACTTGTCAAATCCTGTGTCCCTCGAGATTGTATCAGAGAATGACCAATTACAATTTCCTGTACCTCATAGGGAGCTAGCTGTATTCCCACAAGAATGGATGGGAGATTGCCTTATCTGTTGGGCATGTGGACCAGCATGGCAGGCAGCAGAGAACAGGCCTCAAAATATTGTGGGGGGGGGGGGGGGCACAAACAAAACATTAAGAAAATATTTGGGGGTGCTGCCCCACACACCTACTGGTCATTTCCTTATAACTTTGGGGAAATAAAATTTGGGGGGGGGTATGTACCCCTAGTGCCCCACCCCCTGCCAGGACTGATGAGCGAGGCCTATTAGAATGTCAGTCTGTCACTCCATGTAACCCCTACCCTTCTGTTTTAATTTTTATAACTTTGTTAAGAAAATATTGGCTACTTTTTTCCAGGTGTGCCCTGACTCTCCTAGTGGTGTCTGGGTCTGCAGTACAGATCAGATGCTGTCTGTATTGCCAGACACAGGTATAAATCACCATAATCATCATATTTTTTTTATTATCTTCAGAATCATTATCACCAATTACCTTCATTATCACCATCTTTGTCAACATTACTATCAACCAGGATGATAATTGTCATCATCATCATCATAAATATCATCATAAATTATCATCGTCATCATCATCATCATTGCCGTCATCGTCGTCATCATCAGCCAGCATTGATTTATATTCTTAATCAATGATTATCAACATCAACAACTTCATCATCATCATCATCATCATCATAATCATCATCATCATCATCATCTTCGACACCTTAATCTCTGTCCAGCATCATCTGCAACCAGCATTATTTAATATTTAATGGTATATCATTATCGTCTTCACATTCATCATCCATCACAATCAGTTCATTATAATTATCCAGCTATTCCCTATTTTTCCTTGTCACACATCTCTTGATCTCATCATCTCCCTTTTTGTTACACTCAGAACTGTTCCTGACCGAACTCAATCAATCATCCTTGCCAATTCCTTCCAGTTCATGTTTCATTAAACCTACATATTGATCCTTGTCAAATAGTCTGCTCATGTTTTTATCATTTATTCCCATCTCATCATTAGCTCTGTGTTTCCATGCTCAATATTTCTATCTGTTTAACACTTTGCATTTCAGTGATTGATTGGTCAAAGATGGCTTCTGACGACATAGTTCTGCTGCTCTTTGGATGCTCTCCTCTCTATGCCCGCAGTCACGGAGTCTGCAAGCTTGGAGCACAGGTCAGGGGGGTCTAGGTTTTTGCTAATAAGGGGTGGGTTATAAAGATTTTGAAACTTGACTGAAATCTTTTTTCAGGGAAACAAGATTTTTTGGCACTGATTATCAATCCCCTGATGGGTGACATAATTTTCAAGCTATTTCTGACCTATTTAAATGCTCCTGTTTTTAGGGAGAAATCAAGGATATCTTTTTTAGAGAAACAGATGACAAAATAAAGAGTTGTTCCCTCAGCAATGGCAATGTTCCAGTTGTAAGTGACATAAAATGAGTTTAGCAGGAATGGAATGAATTATGTATCAAAAAAGTCTTACTTTTTTAAGGAAATTTAATTTTTGGGGAGGGTTACATGTTTTGTCTTGCTTTTTTTGGTATCACTTTTTATTGAAGAAATCTCCACTAAATAGTAGTTTAGCTGTGTTTGCATTCTATACCAAAACTATCAATTTTTTTGTAAGATAAAATATACAGTCCAAAATTCAACCATTTAGCAATTACAGTAGTTACATTTTAGTTCACACTTTGTTACAGTAAGTACATTTTTTACTCTGTTTTCAAATGAAAATTCAATCAAGAAGAAATCTTCAAAATATAGTGTATATAAAATGTTGGTGGTTGTTTTAGAAATATTTATTACTTTATTTTTTCCAGGTTGGGAGTCCAGTGTTCTTTAGTCTAAGGGCTGCAGAAAAGTTGCTATCCCTCCATAACTTCCCCCCGCTAGACGCCTGCACTTATTATGGACTGGATAATGGTGCAAGTCCTATACAGGTGAATTTATTATAATCTTCACTACCGACCCACCACTAGCACAGTCACCACACAATAACACCAATATCACACCATTATTATCACTATCACCACCATCATCACTATCATCATGTCATGAAGCTTCTTTTGGAGTATTTTTACTTTCGTTGTTATTTAATCTGCCTTGGGCTTTTATATCAGCATCATTATCATCATCACCATTAACACTGCCACATTATCTTTACTAATATCACCATCATCACTAATCATCATCTCATGATGTCACCCTCATACTTTCTTCTGCCATGTTGTTTAGCTTGCTTTGGTCTTTGATATCACTATCATTAATTATCATCACCTCTATCACTACTGCACCATTATCATTACTTATACCATCATCACTATCAACATCTCTTGATTTGCCTGTTCAGGTACAGTACTTATACTCTTTCTTTTGCCTTATTATTTAGCTTGCCTTGGTGTTTGATATCATGCTAAGTACCTGCACAGACATCACAGAGGAGGATTTTGTGAGAGGCACCCGCAGTACGTCATACGGCAAGAGTACAAAGACCAGCACCGAGCAGATGACTGAGGAGGAGATGTCTCAAATGGCTGGCGCACGTAGTGTCCTGTGGAGGAACATGCGAGGCCTCAAGCCACACGGAGGTGTTATTTCACACAATACATCTCTCTGGCAACTATGTCACACAATATACCTCTCACACAATACATCTCTCAGGCAATCATGTCACACAGTGCATCTCCCAGACAACCATGTCACACAATACATCTCTCTGGCAAACATGTCACACAATATACCTCTCACTTATTTCATCTCCAAGACAAACATGTCACACAATATGCCTGTAACTCAATACAACTACCAGGCTACAATTTCACACAATTTGTCTGTCACACAATACATCTCTCTGGCAACTATGTCACACAATACATCTCTCAGGCAACAATGTCACACAATATGCCTGTCACACAATACACCTCCCAGACAACCATGTCACACAATATGCCTGTAACACAATGCATCTCCCAGGCTACAATGTCACACAATACATCTCTTAGGCAACAATTTCACACAATTTGTCTGTCACACAATACATCTCTCTGGCAACTATGTCACACAATACATCTCTCAGGCAACAATGTCACACAATATGCCTGTCACACAATACACCTCCCAGACAACCATGTCACACAATATGCCTGTAACACAATGCATCTCCCAGGCTACAATGTCACACAATACATCTCTTAGGCAACAATGACAAACAATATGCATGTCACACAATACAAATCTCTCTGGCGATTATGTCACACAATATACCCCTCACACACTACATCTCCCAGACAACCATGTCACACAATATGCCTGTAACACAATACATCTCCCAGACAACCATGTCACACAATTTGTCTGTCACACAATACATCTCTCAGGCAACAATGTCACACAATATGCTTGTCACACAATACAAATCTCTCTGGTGACTATGTCACACAATATACCTCTCACACACTACATCTCTCAGGCGACCATGTCACACAATGTGCCTGTCACACAATACATCTCCAAGGCAACCATGTCACACAATATGCCTGTCACAAAATACATCTCCCAGGCTACAATGTCACACAATATATCTCTCAGTCAACAATGTCACACATTATGCCTGTCACACAATACATCCCCCAGGAAACCATGTCACACAATACATCTCCCAGGCTACAATGTCACTTAATTTGTCTGTCACACAATACATCTCTCAGGCAACAATGTCACACAATATGCCTGTCACACAATACATCCCCCAGGCAACCATGACACACAATACATCTCCCAGGCTACAATGTTACACAATTTGTCTGTCACACAATACACCTCTTAGGCAACAATGTCACACAATACATCTTTCAGGCAATAATGTCACACAATACTGTATGCAGGACAAAACCATTATTCCAATCACACGATAAGCCTGTCACACAATCTGTTTGTCACACAGTATACCTGTATCACAATACTCTTGTCACACAATAAGCCTGTCACAATGTTTGTTTGTCACACAATAAGCCTGTCACAAGGTATGACTGTCACAATATGTGATTATCATACAAAAGCCTGTCACAAAGTATATTCTTGTCACACAATAAGCCTGTCACAAAGTATATTCTTGTCACACAATAAGCCTGTCACAAAGTATATTCTTGTCACACAATATGGCTGTCACAATGTATGCTTATCATACAATAAGCCTGTCACAATATATTACTGTCACAATGAGCCTGTCAAAATGTATGTTTGTCACGCAATAAGACTGTAACACAATAGAACTTTTGCACTATAGGACTATTATACACAATAAACTTGTCATACAATAATCCTATAATACATAAATACAGTAGCATACCAGGAACATTGCCAGGATATTTTTAAGAAGTTTGGGGTAGGCATAGTTTTACATCCTGTCACACACTCACCCCAACAAGCCTGACTCCAGTTTTTCATCATACTAGTCGTCTTACAAGGAGCAGAGTACCATTACATGGCCTCCACGGGCATGTGCTACAGGGATCAACTGCTGGCCAGTGCCAAGATTATCCAAGACAGTGGGCTCCCATTTTTATGCAGCAACATCACACATATAGCCCCATTGGATGGGAGTGCCTCTGCATTAAGCCCTGTTATTGCAGACTCGGCCGTCGTGTTGAATTCTATTGTCGAGGGAAGAGTTAGCATTGGAGAGAACGCGGTCATCTCACATTGTCACTTAGAGGTATGATAACATGTCTAACATCTCTTGTGACTCACTATTGTGGAAGCAAGGGTTACTGGTTAGTGGGTTTGTTATAGCAAGAAATGTAACAAAGAATTTGGAGTGATCTACAGTGGCTTAAAGTGTTAGTAAAAATAACCTTGGTTATCTTTGGTGGCGCAGTTGACAGAGCAAAGCTTCACAACCACAATCACCATCATCAACACCACCATCAACACATCACCACCACTGTCACAACCATTATCACCACCACTACCACCACCATCAACACATCACCACCGCCATCACAACCATTATCACCACCACCACCATCAACACATCATCACCACCGTTACCACCATCATCATCACCACCATCAACACATCACCACTGCCGTCACAACCATTATCACCACCACCACCATCATCACCACCATCAACACATCACCAACGGCGTCACAACCATTATCACCACCACCACCATCATCACCACCATCAACACATCACCAACAGCGTCACAACCATTATCACCACCACCACCATCATCACCACCATCAACACATCACCAACGGCGTCACAACCATTATCACCACCACCACCATCATCACCACCATCAACACATTTGTGGTCAAACATGCAGCGAGCGTAGCCAGGTTTTTAACAGGAGGGCGCTCAAAAGTGACTTTCAAGGCATTTTCTCCTGTATTTTAGATAATGTCTCATACATTTACTGTATTTTTGGCTGCTAAAGGGGGGGCAGGCCCCCTAGGCCACCCCCCTGGCTACACCCCCTAATATGAGTCATGTGGTAGCGGCCTTAGTCGCCTTGCTATGCCTTTGTTACAACCACATTATATCTTCGCTCTCTCATAATGCAGCATTCCAACTGCTAGGAAGCTGATTAGCTTCCCTTTCCAAATTGATTTATCCCTTTATTTATCTATATTTATTTATTTGCTTACTTTTTATTTACTTCTTTATTTTGTATATATTAGTTATTTTTGATAACTCGTAATTTGTTTGCCCTTAGGGGGGGCTGTCCATAGGCCCTGGGTGTGTCCTGACAGGTATTGGTCCACGGGTCATGAAGGTAAATACAGCATTGTGCTATCACCATGGTTATTGTTGCTATAGTGACCCAAGTGAGGGTCTATCCCCCCTTTGGTCAAGGAATTTGTTTGTGAGAAGTACGAGGGTAAAACCCCGTCTCCATCCCCCCCCCCTCCCTTACCCCCTCACCACCTTGTTTGCTGCCATCCACTCATCTTTTACCCTTTGTGCTTGCTAAGCGGGCTAGTTGTTTTATGAGTCTGTGCACATTTTACGAGGAATCCTCAGGCGCGGATCATACTAAACGTACTTAAATCATTTTGACCTGTTTACGTAGACAGATGTAAATAGGCGCCTGGCCCAATATGCCTGTGATGTGACAAAATGAAAGATTTCTCTCTTGAAGAAATTTTGTTACTAACATTGACAACTAATGTTTTTACCTACTATTGAATTAGAAAAAAATATATATGTTTCTTAATTTGCAGGTCTGCATTTTTATTCTTAGTGTTTTTTTTATTTATGACACCATTTTGGAGCAAATGCCCCTTACGTTCTGTGCCATTTTTTTTTTATAATTTGCGTGAGATGTGTAGTCCCCTTCCCTGTGTCATTCTGACGGATGTCTCTGAAGTGTTAGTCCCTTTTTCTCTACAGGAGACAGGAATCTCGATTCCCCCCGATCTGTGTCTCCTCGGGTACAACGTCTGCCTGCCGAACCTTGGCGACCGCTTGATGAATGCTCTCGTAGTGTTCGGGGTCTTCGACGACTTAGAGGTAAGTAAGACTTCGTCCCTACCGAACCTTAGCGACCGCTTGACGAATGCTCTCGTAGTGATTGGGGTCTACGATGACTGGGGTATACCTAAGACATTCGATTTATCAAACATTGGAGACCGTTTGACGAATTCTAATCTTTATATATCCTATTTGCTTAGGATTTCAAGCCCACGAAAACACATTTTATCAGCTTACCTTAATAACTATTTTCCCTAGTGCGCCATTACGTCAGAGAGGAGTACGTTTTGTAACAAGCCATGGGAAGATTTCTTCCAGAGGACGGGTCTCACAGTGGACGATATCTGGATGCGCAATATGGTGAGTGTTACCAGTAATAGGGACCTTAAGTTTACCTTGACGACGACTAGGACAACAGCCGGGGTGGGGGGGACTCTCTATAACAGTAGACGGGGGTGATCTCCTATCTTTTGGGGTATAGACATGAATGTAGTCATGAAAGAGAGGTGCTCGATGGTGCTGTCTTAGGACTGCAGTTCAGTAGAAAAACTGAAAATGTGTTTAGGGTTAGAAATTGCTTTGACAACACTCAATGTGCTATCTTATAGGGGTAAGAATTGCTTTTGACCCACCCAAAGTGTTATCCCTTAGGGTTAGAATTGATTTTGCTGACGATCATCCCCGTATGTTTCTATGCCCCCCCCCCCCCCCCCCCAGAACGTATGAAAAGAGTAACGAAAGGCAAGCGAACCCGTCCTCATTTGACCGCGAAAGTTTAAGTTCTCACGTCGTGGTTTGGTAGAAACGGCTGAAGCGTATCAGACAAAACAGATTTTCACGGGCTTCTATTCAATTCGCAATTCAGCCGCCGTCGTCAGTGGAGGTGGCGGTCCCAGGGGAAGGGGGGATATTCTGGTATAAGAAGACGGACAGAGGGTATTCGGGTATTCATTAGAGAAGGATAGGAGGTAAATAAATGGGTTAATAGTCGAAGTGAAGCGCTCCTTTCTTAAAGATTCTCCTCAATCCATCCTCAAAGTTCGGTTCGAATGTTTAAATGTTTCTAAGGCTCATATACTATCCTAATCCTAGCTTCACGCCTCCCCACGGGGGAGGGGGGGGGGGTTAGAGCTTTTGTGGTGGCTAATTTATGCTTCTGCTGACAGTCTGAGGACAAACGTTGTCTGATGAACGCCCGCCTCTTCCCAATCATCTGTCCTTTTGGGGAAGAAGAGTTATCTGCTTCGGACACCCTGTGGTTAGCTGGCGTCACCACCAGCAGGCCATTCACGGATGACAAACTTCGACAAAGGTAGAGTCCCGTGTAAACAGCGAACATTACTATCGTAGCGTCTCAACCCTCGTGTAAACAGCGAACATTACTATCGTAGCGTCTCAAGCCTCGTGTAAACAGCGAACATTATTATCGTAGCGTCGCAAGTTCCGTGCAAACAGTGAACACTACTATCGTGGCGTCGCTCAAGTCTCGTGGAAACAGCGAACATTACTATCGTAGCGTCTCAAGTCCCGTGTAAACAGCGAACATTACTATCGTAGCGTCGCTCAAGCACCGTGTAAACAGCGAACATTACTATCGTAGCGTCTCAAGTCCCGTGTAAACAGCGAACATTACTATCGTAGCGTCTCAAGTCCCGTATAAAGAGCTAACATTACTATCGTAGCGTCGCTCAAGCACCGTGTAAACAGCGAACATTACTATCGTAGCGTCTCAAGTCCCGTGTAAACAGCGAACATTATTATCGTAGCGTCGCTCAATCCCCGTGTAAACAGCGCACATTACTATCGTAGCGTCTCAAACCCCGTGTAAACAGCGCCAACACAACTCAGCATACAATTGTAACCTCGCTTAAGCCCCGTACAAAATACGCCAGCATTACCACGTCTTGCTGTTTTTCACCTCCTCTCCATCTTCACCCCCTCCTCCCCCCCCCCCTTCCTCTGCGATTGCGCTTGCTACACAAGCCATTTCGTAAGCTACCCTCTCATCCCTAAGAACTCAAATGAACATGAAAGCCACGACATAAACTTATTTGTTGATATTTCTGTAGATGGTTCTCCTCACTGCGACTCTCACTCAAAGAGCTCCTCTCAGTTGCGGACCTAAGTCACGAGTTTGAGTGGAGGAGATCCCTGTGGTTTGAGATTGGGCGCCGGCAGGTCGAGGAAGCCTTGGTCAGCAGTTCAAACACGTGCTTCCTGCCTTTCTTCAAGTCCTGCGCAAAAGATGGCTTCCACAAGGAGTTACTCGAAGCGCTTGATAAAGGTAAGACTGCCCTGTCCGTGGTTCCGCCCCTCTACCCAAACTTCCATATTTCTATTGAGTGTGATATAATAGTCCAGCGCAAAAGATGACTTCCACAAGAAGTTACTCGGAGCGCTTAATAACAGTAATGATAAGACTGCCAAGCCCTGTCCTGTTTGTACAACATCGACGACGGCAACGCGGCGCCAAGGCGCCAGACGTGAAATGCACACTTCGTCTGATACATTTTAGCCGTTTTCCTCCAAACCACGACGTGTAAACACGTTTCACGGGGTCCAGCGAGAAAAATTAAGGACGTTTTCGCTGTAAACCAAATTTATTTCCAAAATTTTAGGGGTACAGGCGTCGTTTAAAAATGAGAGGACTCGGATAAAAGCCGAGGACAGGTTAGCTTGGGATGTTTCAGGAGTGTAAATGGCTTGGGATGTTTCAGGAGTGTAAATGGCTTGGGATGTTTCAGGGGTGTGAATAGTTTGGGATGTTTTAGGGGTGTAAATGGCTTGGAATGTTTCAGGGGTGTGAATAGCTTGGGATGTTTCAGGGGTGTGAATAGTTTGGGATGTTTCAGGGGTGTAAATGGCTTGGAATGTTTCAGGGGTGTGAATAGCTTGGGATGTTTCAGGGGTGTGAATAGTTTGGGATGTTTCAGGGGTGTAAATGGCTTGGAATGTTTCAGGGGTGTGAATAGCTTGGGATGTTTCAGGGGTGTAAATGGCTTGGGATGTTTCAGGGGTGTAAATGGCTTGGGATGTTTCAGGAGTGTAAATGGCTTGGAATGTTTCAGTGGTGTAAATGGCTTGGGATATTTCAGGGGTGTAAATGGCTCTGTTCATTGGTGACATTGAATCCTTCATCCCATTAGGAGGTGATGCCGCTGCCTTTCGCTCATCTTTATTGTCATTTATCCATCACCTATATAAAAAATCAACTTTTCTGTACAGGCTGCAGGTTTACTCAAAACTTGAAATTACCTAGAGTAAGCCAATTATTTCCTTTCGATAAAATTCATTTCACAGAAGGTGAAATTTATTACAGGGTGTTTTTACGTTGTTTTGTTACTCACTCTGTCATGTTTTTAGTGCCACTTAACCTTGCTATTTACTCTCTAATTACCTATTCTCAGTTGCATGTACAAGTCCGCCCGGCATTGCGGCGCGCACGCTGGCGTGTATTGCAGACGTTCTTGGCGCAATGACAGGAGATGAGGCCGGGTTACGTAGCGGACCAGCTGGAAATGTAACGTGGCGACAATCCTTCCAGCTGTTGGAGGTATTGTATGATGTGAACAAAGAAGAGGCTATTGTTACTTTACAGTACAACGCGGGCTATTGTGGCTACGCGGGGAAACGTCTCATCTCCTTATTTTCTTTACGCGCGCTACCGTCACCACTACGTGACTATCAGGACATTAAAATGACCCCCCCCCCCCTTTTTTCCCATTTGACGCGCGCTACCGTGACCATCAGGACATAAAAAGTACCCCCTTTTTACCATGTGACGCGCGCTAGCGTGACCACCTGAGGATGAAAACGTCTTTTTATCTTACAATGTGACGTGCGCTACCGTGACCACCAGGACATGAAAAGTACCGCCTTTTTACCATGGACACGCGCTACCGTGACCATCAAACCATGAAAAATACCCCCTTTTTACCATGTGATGCGCGCTACCGTGACCAGCAGGAGATGTAAACGTCTCATTTTAAGAGCACATGCTATTAAACACCCCTGCTCAAATGACTGCTGATAACCTTTCTACGAAACCTGTGGCTTCTAGTTCTTAAATTGTCTTGTTTTCAGAGAAAACGCATCAAAGAGGGTGTCGCGGCATTGGCAGCCGAGCGAACAAAGTGGATTGATAGGTAATTAAGATAGTGAAATCTGTTAAGACCTCCGAGTGCGAGTACCGTAATTAGAATAAGCGCCTCTCCTAAGGGGTAAAATATGAATAAGCGCCTCTCCTTAGGGGTAAAATATGAATAAGCGCCTCACCTAAGGGGTAAAATATGAATGTGCCTCTCCTTATGGGTAAAATATGAATAAGCGCCTCTCCTTAGGGGTAAAATATGAATAAGCGCCTCACCTAAGGGGTAAAATATGAATGTGCCTCTCCTTATGGGTAAAATATGAATAAGCGCCTCTCCTTAGGGGTAAAATATGAATAAGCTCCTCTCCTAAGGGGTAAAATATGAAAAAGCGCCTCTCCTAAGGGGTAAAATATTAATGTGCCTCTCCTTAGGGGTAAAATATGAATAAGCGCCTCTCCTTATGGGTAAAATATGAATAAGCGCCTCTCCTTAGGGGTAAAATATGAATAAGCGCCTCTCCTTAGGGGTAAAATATGAAAAAGCGCCTCTCCTAAGGGGTAAAATATGAATGTGCCTCTCCTAAGGGGTAAAATATGAATAAACGCCTCTTCCGAATAAGCGCCTCGCTTGAACGTGTTACACTCAATAGACTTGGGGTAAAATATGATGACAAAAGGGACTCGCTAAACGCTAAACAAGGGCAGTAACGATAACTGACAGCACCAGCTGACAGAACATTTTATTATTGAAAGCTTGTTCTGTTATGGTTCTTGGAGGATGTTATCCTAGCACGATGTAAAAAATATTTCAATCTAAAGATGTAATAAGCGATTTTTTTAATAAGCGCCTCCCCCGAAGAAGCGTCTGTGCCTGGGACAAAAAAATAAGCAAATTCATTAGGCGGGGAGTTCGAGTTACCCGAGTAACGACCGAAAACTAGGATTTTCAGTCAGTTCAAGCAAACAGAAAACTCGATTTATCCAAGTTCGAGTTATTAGGGTCACCCTGCATTTATCAAATCATAGACTGATTTTTAAGGCACAATCATTCATCTAGGAAAAGAAAAAAATGCTACTTTATTAGTTGCTGTAAATTTCGGAAATTTAATTTTCGTGTTAGAATAGGCCATTTCGACAGTGCTGAAAAACGCAAGACTAGTTCCAGTACCGCGCGGTTAAACCAGCCTTTTTGTTTTAAAATGGTGGCGTTTTACCGGCGAATTGTCACATTTTGACGAATGCTAAGAAAACTAGACCAAACCTAAGGCTATAATTTTCTTTATGACCCCCTTATTATCAAACAAATCTGTCATCTTTTGTACAATATGGTTTTAATGCTGTACAGATAGTCAAAACAGCGACTGAAGTCAGCATTTCGTACCTTTACTCGAACGAGTCAACACTACGATTGTGTTTGTTTTCGCCAGAACACGCGCATGCGCATACGTTATTCAGCACCGTCGGCCATTTTGCAATAAGCATGCACGCGCACTCGACATGAAAACCCACTAACTACCGTCATGCAGCGCGCGCTTTGTTTAATGCAAGCTTAAATAGGTGTGCGTTCCTTTCTGGTATTTGAGGTATAGCCTATTGCCAGCCATGCAAAAATGAAACACCGTCGCAGCTATGATTGAAAATTAGTGCGCACAGAATATAGACACTAATACAGTAGACCATCAATGTACTGAAGCCTTGTATTGAAGCCTGATCTGTCTTCAGACCAGACCTGCTGATCCGTGCAGCAAGGCACTACGAAGGCGCTGAACAGATTTTACGTAAACACGCCGTCATGAGCACTCAGCAGTTCATAGAGATATCGATGACTCACCTCCCCCCCATGGGGCATTGGGTGATTGCCGAGGCTCCAGGTTTGTAACTAGCAAGTGTGGGGAGGGGGAGTAGTGTCTACCCCCCGTGGGGCATTGGGTGATTGCTGAGGCTCGAGGTTTGTAACTAGCAAGGGTGGGGAGGGGGAGTAGTGTCTACCCCCATGGGGCATTGGGTGATTGCCGAAACTCCAGGTTTGTAACTAGCAAGGATGGGGAGGGGGAGTAGTGTCTACCCCCCATGGGGCATTGGGTGATTGCTGAGACTCCATGTTTGTAACTAGCAAGGATGGGGAGGGGGAGTAGTGTCTACCCCCCATGGGGCATTGGGTGATTGCTGAGACTCCATGTTTGTAACTAGCAAGGATGGGGAGGGAGAGTAGTTTCTACCCCCCATGGGGCATTGGGTGATTGCTGAGTGTCACCCCTACTGGTATTCTATGTTATGCCGAGGCATACTCTGTAACCTAGGGTTGCCGAGGCTCCAGACTTAGTAATTAGCAAGAGGGAGGGGTTGTAATTGTCTGCACCCTTACTGGGCCAATAAGTGATTGCCGAGGCTCAAATTGTCTAACTTGCAGAAGGGGGAGGGGGTATATCCCCACGTGGGGCACTTGGTGATTTCCTTGTAACTAGCTAGGGAAGGGGTCGGGAAAAAGAGTCCCCCCCCTCCCCTCGTGTGGCCTCGTGTGATCGAGGTTACAATGTGCCAAACTAAGCAAGTTTCTAGGGTATTAACATTGAGGTTCTCCTCTGGGCTCTTCCCGCCGTGATTAACGTGCTCATTAGCGTATCATCATTATGATTGGCGTGTTTAGCGATGGTTTGTTTGCAGATTAGCATGATGATTATCGAGATAGTTAGAGTAACCTTAAGAAAATATCTATACCCCCCTATTGAGGGGGTAGGAGGTATGACCCCGCCCCCCACCCCTCTGGAATTTCCATTCCCCTGGAGAAAAATAAATACAGTAACTGTTAAAGCCGCATTGTAACCAGTTTACTTCCGGTCGATTACGTAACAATCTCCTATGATTTTTAACGGAAAACGCGAAGAATATTTCAAAATATAGAAAGCAGTGTGTCTGTTGGAAGTTTCTTTGAGGATGTGATTGATAATTTAGAGCGGATGGCATGTTAAATATATCGGATTCTAATATATTCTTTTGTCTTTTAACAATCGAGGTTTCCTTCGGAAGTGAACTGGTGACAATGCGGCTTTTAGGAAAAAGGGCTTCTGGAAATTCCTGGGCGTTTGAGCCCCCCACCCCCCGGAATGGGGGGGGGGGTTATAGATATTTTCTGGAACTACACAATGCACTGATTTGTTGTTTATAGTCCGTATTGATCTTAGTGGCGGGTGGAGTGACACGCCCCCTATCGCCTATGAACATGGCGGATCAGTTACTAATGTCGCAATCAAGCTAAACGGAGAGGTACGTGACAGTTACGCTCCGAGTTTGCGTTACATAGTACGCACGAACATTTAGGGTCTGCCCTCCTATATTTAACTAGCACTTAGGCTATTAAAGCTGCATTGTCACCAGTTTACTTCCGGTTGACTGCTTAACAATCTCCGATGATTTTTAACGAAAAAGGGAAAAAAAAAGTTTAAAATATTGAAAGCAGTGTGTTTAGTGGAAGTTTCTTTGAGGATGTGATTGATGATTTAGAGCAGATGGCCTGTCAAATAGCGCAGATTCTAATAGATTCTTTTGTGGTTTCCTCCGCAAGTAAACTGTTGATAATGCGGCTTTGATTCAGATTGGCACACCCTCTTATACCAGCTAGCAAGCCACTTTTTTTAAACATTGGCTTTGTGGGACTGAAGAGATGGGGAAAAGGGGTGTGGTGGGGGAAGGGAGGCATCCCCTGTATTCGGTGGGCAGATGCCATTTTCCTTGTACTCTGGCTCTAGGAGACAGCAGCCTCCCCCTGATGGTAGCTTCTGCAGTTTATCGTCGTTTTTTTTATAATGTATTTACTTTTAGGCTAAGATCTATTCTCGATATAAAGACCCAAAAACAAAAATGCCTATTTTCAATGATTATATACAGCATCAAACATTTCCGATTAGTGTATGTTTTTTTCATCAGAAACCGATACAAGTCCAGATCAAGAGAATCCCGGAGTAAGTAAGCTAACTCATTATATGTCTTAATACAGGACACGCGCAGAGTGGGATAGAGTACCCACTCGAAATTTACCCTGCCCCCCCCTTGCGCGTTTACAGTTCGTAAAGAGTTTTCTAATCTGGCTCGCTCCTCCACATGTTTTAAACCGAGTATCCCTCCCCTAGTTCCTGGTAAAAATAGGCTGTCCTGATGTTAACAAATGATTTCAGGCCTGAGATCGTGCTTGTGATAAACGCCGGAGATCACAGCACTCGTGTTGTCTGTAAAAAGCTGGAAGACATGGCCGACTACTCCCAGCCCCATGCCCCAGGTATGACGTGACGTGTGACGCATAGAGTGGCGTGACCCAAATACCGTGCCAAGATTAACGTGACGCGTGGCACAGAGTGGCGTGACACAAATACCCTGCCAAATATGACGTGACGCGTGACTCATAGAGTAGCGTGGCACAAAACACCTGACAAGCATGATATGGCGCTTGACTCATAGACGGCGTGACACGAAACCCCTGCCGAGTATGACGTGACGCGTGACACAGATTGGCGTGACACAAATCAATTGCCAAGTAAAACGTGACACGTGACGTCACGTGGCGTCACAGAACTACTCTGCCAATAATTAACGCGTGACGCATAGTGTTGCGTGACACGTAAACCAGGCCTCTCACTTGACGTTGTTCTATCCCTCCAGGTGCACTTGGCAAAGCGTGTTTTTTTGCCACCAATCTCCTCACCATCCCCTCCACACAGTCCTTAGCCAATCAGCTCAAAGAACGCTACCAGGGGGGCTTCGAGATCCATTCCCGCGCGGACGTACCCTATGGAAGCGGCCTGGGTACTAGTAGCATTCTCGCCGGCGCGTTTCTGGGCGCTCTGCTGCGAGCCGCTGGCCGCACTGCGGGCGTCAACTCCCTGATTCACTCCGTGATGATAGTTGAGCAGATGCTGACCTGTGGTGGGGGATGGCAGGATAACGTCGGGGGACTGGTGTCTGGTTTTAAGTGCGCCCGCTCCAGACCCTCTCTGCCCATGGAGGTGACGTTTGATGTGCTGCGGGTCCCGGATTCTGTGATCGATGAGCTGAATAGATGCCTTGTGTTCGTGTATACTGGCAAGACCAGGCTTGCCAAGAACCTGCTACAGGTTAGAATAGCGAACTTGTATTTCCATGGTATTACCAATATTATTGAGAGTGCCCAACTCTACCGATTTTGGACGGGATTATCTCTTTTTGACTTGAAAATCCCGAAGATAATCCCTAATATGCAGTGTGGAAATATTAAAACATTTGTTATAAAGTGGTCTGTACCTTTGGTAGTTTTCTTGTATAATGACGGTCTGCAAAGGGCAACAACGCGAAAGTGTTTTAGGGGGGGGAGGGGAAGGGGGGGCATTCGTTTTATTGGGGAGTGGTGGCGAGTCTGATCTTAGATAATAACATCTGCAACTTCTTGCAAAACAAACGCAACAACATCATTCTAGTAGCAGAAGCAACAACAACAACAACTCCATAATAATCAACAACAACAACGAAAATAGCAGTAACATCAATGTAGTAATCAACAACAACAACAGCAGCAGAAAAAAATCTCAAGCTGACCCTGAATGGAATATTTTTGTTGTCGCGACTCTCCTATTATAGGAATACGTACAGGACCTTTCTGCTTGTTTCTCTGAATGTGTGTTTTTAACAGGGCGTGGTTCGGAATTGGTACAGCAGGCAGTCTGAGATCGTTCAGGTCGTGCATGATTTGGTGGAGAACTCGGAAAAGTGCGCCAAGGCTTTGGAGCGAGGTACTTCTTATAAACTCACAGTGATATAACTTTTATTTTAGATTAGAAAATTTAATGTACGAAAACAACTTCAACCAGCGTTACGCGCGATCTGATTCCCACTTAAATTAGTAAATGGTATGACTAAAAAGACTACAGACTGTAGAAAAACTAGGTGGCATGAATAGAAAAACTACACACAAGCTGTAGAAAAACTAGGTGGTATGACTAGAAAAACTACACACAAGCTGTAGAAAAACTAGGTGGTATGACTAGAAAAACTACACACAAGCTGTAGAAAAACTAGGTTGTATGACTAGAAATACTGCAGACAAGCTGTAGAAAAACTAGGTAGTATGACTAGAAAAACTACACACAAGCTATAGAAAAACTAGGTGGTATGACTAGAAATACGGCAGACAAGCTGTAGAAAAACTAGGTGGTATGACTAGAAAAACTACACACAAGCTGTAGAAAAACTAGGTGGTACGACTAGAAAAACTACACACAAGCTGTAGAAAAACTGGGTGGTATGACTAGAAAAACTACACACAAGCTGTAGAAAAACTAGGTTGTATGACTAGAAATACTGCAGACAAGCTGTAGAAAAACTAGGTGGTATGACTAGAAAAACTACACACAAGCTATAGAAAAACTAGGTGGTATGACTAGAAATACGGCAGACAAACTGTAGAAAAACTAGGTGGTATGACTAGAAAAACTACACACAAGCTGTAGAAAAACTAGGTGGTATGACTAGAAATACGGCAGACAAGCTGTAGAAAAACTAGGTGGTATGAAAAGAAAGACTACAGACAAGTTGTAGAATAACTAGTTGGTATGACTAGGAAGACTACCGACAAACTGTAGAATAACTAGGTTGTATGGGTAGAAAGACTACAGACAAGCTGTAGAACAACTAGGTGGTATGACAAGGAAGACTACAGACAAGCTGTAGAATAAAATAAGAATAAAATTCTTAGGTGCACGGCGAATCTCGTTAATAAGTACGGTAATCGTAGTGTCCAGTCAAGCTACAGAGAAATGTTATAACCAGAATAACTTTGTTTTGTAGGCGATTTAGAGGATCTCGGGAAATGCGTTTACAACTACAGAGAGCAGAAGAAAATAATCGCTCCAGGTAGGATAGTTATCACTTGCATTCTTGTTAAAAGCACTGCAATATATAAGACATAAGCAATACAAAAATGACTCGTCAAATAAACAGTCGTTAGCATCCCGGTCAATGCTTGTATACTAACAGCTGAACATAGCCCCAGGCATTCTGCTCGGTATCCCTGTGGTTGACCGTAAGGCAAGAGGGTTTCGGGTGACACACATGAAATCACCACGGAAACCTGAAACAACCCAAAAAAAACAACAGTCAACTTTCCTGTGTCTTCTAAATTCCCTATATTATTATTGCATATAAGTAAAAAAAAAAATACAAGAAAAAAAAGAATTATATTGAGCCACCCCATCTAAACACAAAGTTTTATACCTTATTTCCCATACTCAAAAGAAAACGTCGCAAGAGCTCCTCCAAATTGTCGGACGGAAGTGGATGATTTCTCAGACCTGGTAGTTTGACAGGGTGACAAAATGGTGACTGAGAGTTTTGTAAGGATATCTTAGGGAACATAAAGGGTTTCCCCTAGTAGAAGTGTTAGAAAGTATAGAACAGTTAGGATCATAACTAAAATTGGAGGCATTTTGTAAATAAAAAAATTATCCAATCACAGCAGAGTACCCACCCCCTCCCCCTTGGTACTTGTATGTCAAGCTATCACTTGAAACAAAATGGCGGAGTACGATTATACAGCCTAACCGTTTCTTTGAAGCTGTTTGACACCCCGAAAATAATATGCCACATTCAATATCGAAAAACACGCACTTATAGTTCACTAAACGCTGAACACAGACCCGGGAAGCACCGTCGACTCGATGCTAATACGTTGTAATAAGCTAAGTCCAGCAACTAAAACACTAGTGTAAAAGTTTTACTTAATACAAAACTAGGTATTTAAGTTATTTTAAACTGTTCTTCAAGGCAGTTACTTCATACCAGGGGTCTACTATAAAGCCGGAGATTTTACATAGATTTTACTTAATTTTCTCAATAGTTTCACGTGTGATCAAAATACAACGGCGTAGAGTGAATGTATCAAACAATAAAAGTACTTATAAAAAAAATAAGCGATAGAGAGAGGGGGCTTAAACTTGAACAACCTATTCTGGGTGCAAGTTTACTTGTGTGACCACAGTCATTGTACTCCACTGGACACCATTAATCAGACATATTGTATGAGAAAAATGTGGTGACAGTTAACTTATATGATGGCTTCAGAAGAAAATTACCCCCATTCCCACCCCTTGATCTGTCTTTGTATGGGTGTGTTCATTAGAAATGAGGTATAGAGACATGAAAACCCTACAGAAAATATAGGACAACAGACAGGATCATTTTCGAACATTAAAAATTATATTTTTGATATTAAATCAGCCATCCTATTTTAGCCTGGCAATGTTTTGAAAATTACATTAAATCAGGCATCCTATTTTAGCCTGACAATGTTTTGAAAATTACAAAATAATATAACTGAATGATCAATTGTCAATAACACCCACATGAACTCTCTATTTTTTCAAACTTTGCATCATGTACTGGATTTATGTAAAAAAAAGTTGCCATCTACCATGGTATAAGATAGGTATACAATGATTTATTGTAGAATACTGCAGAAAATTCCGCTTGTCATGTATCTCAAGAGCATACCCCTTGAAAAAATATCCCATATAAATAAGCTCCTACTCATGTGCTCACTAGGCCAGTCCCTTTCAATTTCATCGATTATTTTTATTCGCAACGGCTACTGTAGCACCCGAACCAAAACGAAAAGACAAGACAAAAAAGGTTTACCACAACTCTGCTTCTTGCTTGTTTTAGTCGGCTACCTTTCTTCTGCGACTTGAGATTCCATGGTACAGCATGTAACTTTCGAAAATGTAAACAAAAACTAAATGGCGGGGTACCCATGGGGTACCCACGAGGTATTCGCTTGTTCAAAGCATCAAAATGATGAGAAACTATTGTAGATTCCATCGATGTATTTCCTTTTTTGCTGACACCGTCCGGACCTAACGAAAATCCCAACTTTCTCAGATCGATCGGGCACACATAAGGGTGAAATTTTGAGTGAAGTTGGCCGTAAATCGCACTGATTCGTTTTTACAACAAGGCGTCCGGGTTCCTCTAGCATGCAGTAAACGCAATAAATCATAGGTAGGAGTATTATTCGGCCGACAGAAGAACGTTTTCTGCGTGGTTCTCTCGCCGCGGCTATGGCTGCCATTTTGCATAATTAGGTAAACTGATACCTCCAATTTTAGTTATGACCCTAGCTGTAGAAAGTGCTAGTATGTGATGTCAAGTGGAATTATAACATAACACAATTATTCGAGTGCAACCTTTTTTCTCAGTATGTGTTTACGTTGATATAAGCATCTAACCGAAATACTTATGCAACTTTCTCACGACAAAGCGGTGAAAACTCATTCATGTCGTAGATTTCATGAGTTCATGATCAAACGGGCTTGGGAGTCGCAGCTCATAAATTCCCTGTTTCGTCGACTATAGACATAAATTATATTGTATGAATTGCTTCCTTTCAGGTACAGAGCCCGATGTCATAAAGGACATGATGGAATTGATCGCTCCTTATGCATACGGTAAGTCTGAGTTGGAAAGGTGAGCACAGCTGGGGACCCTAACCCGTGGTATACCATGAGTTGGAAAGGTGAGCACAGCTGGGGACCCTAACCCGTGGTATACCATGAGTTGGAAAGATGAGCACAGCTGGGGACCCTAACCCGTGGTATGTTGTTCGTCAACTCGTAGTCGAGTATGACCATAGCAATACTGACAGTATAACAATGTCTAAGGGGCGGAGGGATGAATCCGCAGGTGGCTTATAAGGCCAATTCGTGCAAGAAAACCCCTTCCACAAGTCGGACACCAGTAAGAGGGGGTCATATTGATAGGTTGGTCAGCTCTAGCCTTGCGTTTTTGGCGTTTGTTTTTGGCTGCGTTGGAGCGTTTATTTTCTGAGTGGATGGCACCTTTGTGAATCAGATTACGCCAAATCGGTCTGTCAGATGCTGCAGTTTCCCACGTTGAAACGTCGATATTGAAGTCTTTCAGATGTGATTTGATGCAGTCTTTATAGCGTTTGCGCTGGCCTCCAACTTTCCTGCTTCCACGGCTTAGTTCACCGTACAACAGCTGTTTGGGTATTCTGGAGTCTGACATACGGCAGACGTGTCCTGCCCATCGTGTCTGAGCTTTGCGCATGGTGGTAATGACGCTGGGGAGGTTTGCTCTCTCCAGAACCTCAGTGTTTGTGATTCTATCCTGCCAGCGGATATTTAGGATGTTTCTGAGACAGCGGAGATGGAACTGCTGGAGAAGTTTCTCATGTCTTCTGTAGATGGTCCAAGTTTCGCAGCCATAGAGAAGTGTTGTTAAGACGACTGCTCTGTACACTTTGATCTTGGTGCATTGTGAGATGCCTCTGCGTTCCCAGACTGACTTCCTCAATCTCCCAAAGGCACTGCTTGCCTTCGCGATGCGGTTGTTGATTTCTGCATCGATGTTGGCGTTGCGGGAGAGAGTGCTGCCGAGGTAGGTGAAGTTTTCTACATCTTGAAGTCGCTGCCCCTTAACTGTGATGTTTGGTTCCTGATATGGTTTTCCTGGGGCGGGCTGATACATCACTTCAGTCTTCTTGATACTGATGGTGAGGCCAAAGTTGTCACAGGCGGATGAGAAAGCGTCCATTTCCTGTTGCATGTCATGCTCATTGACGGCGTTGAGGGCACAGTCATCAGCAAAAAGCAGGTCACGAATCACAGTCTCTTTGACTCTAGTGACGGCCTTCAGACGTCGTAGGTTGAACAGCTTTCCATCACACCTATACCTGATGGGGATGCCTAGGGGTGTCTCCCTGAAGGCATCAGTCAGCATTGCAGAGAACATCAAACTAAACAGTGTAGGTGCAAGGACACAACCTTGCTTGACTCCATTTGACACTTGAAAAGGGGCAGAGGTATTTCCATCATCAAGAACACGGGCCATCATCCCATCGTGAAATTGTCTAACAATCTTTATGAACCTCTCGGGGCAGCCGAACTTCGCCATGATTTTCCACAGTCCCTCTCTGCTCACAGTGTCGAACGCTTTTGTTAAATCTACAAAAGTGGTATAGAGATCTTGATTTTGTTCCACACTTTTCTCCTGAATCTGACGTGCAGCAAAGATCATATCAACAGTTCCTCGACCTGCACGGAAACCGCATTGGCTCTCAGGGAGATGGCCTTGCTCAAGGTGTTTGAGGAGACGATTGAGAAGCAGTCGGGCAAAGATCTTTGCAGCGATGGAGAGAAGTGAAATCCCTCTATGGTTGTCACAAGATCGCTTGTTGCCCTTTCTCTTGTAGATGTGGACGATTGTGGCATCTTTAAAATCTTGCGGGAGGGTCTCACTTTCCCAGAGCGATTGGAATAGCACTGTTAATTTGTGTAGGAGAGAAGGACCGCCTGACTTGAACACTTCGGCAGGGATGGCATCAGAGCCGGGGGCTTTTCCAGTCGACATCTGCTTGATTGCCTTGACAACCTCATCCTCTGATGGTGTTATGTCCAGGTCTGGGTTTATGTCCACCTGTGGAAGGCGTTGTATGGCTTCGTCATTGATGGATGATGGACGATTTAGAACGCCATTGAAGTGTTCTGCCCATCTCTCTACTATCATGTTTTTGTCAGTGATGAGTGTTGCTCCGTCAGCGCTCAGTAGTGGGAAACTGCCCGGTGTTGGTGGTCCAAATATACATCTGAGCGAATCGTAGAATCGTTTCGTGTCGTGTCTGTCTGCAAAGCCTTGAATTTCATCAGCTTTGTCACTCAGCCATGTGTCTTGAATGTCACGGAGTTTTAATTGGACCTGTCTGCGTTTGCTGACGTAGGCGTCTTTCTTCGAGACTGAGTTGGGATCATTTTGATGAGCTCTGAAGAGTTGCCGTTTTTCTTCCAAAAGAGCTGTGATTTTGGCATCATTTTCATCAAACCAGTCCTGATGGTTCCTGGTAACTGATCCGAGCACCTCAAGGTATACCCGTGGTATACCATGAGTTGGAAAGATGAGCACAGCTGGAGACCTTAACCCGTGGTATACCATGAGTTGGAAAGATGAGCACAGCTGGGGACCCTAACCCGTGGCATACCATCTTCAGTGGCAGTGATTAATAATCATTTATTGTAACTCATACTCATGATTGTTGATTGAGCAGTCTGTATGTACATGCTATTAAAGCCAATCGCATTCGAAGCGCTTAGAGAATCTACAAAACAACACATTTGCATGATTTGCATGCAGCAAAAAAATGATGACTTGTAGCTAGTGAAGGGGGGTATTGATGATTTACTGACATCATTGCGCATGCTTGCTTGACCGCAGGTCAGTGCCTTACGGGCGCGGGTGGCGGCGGGTTCATGTACATAATTGCCAAGTCTCCGGCAATGGCGGGATCAATCAAAGACATGCTGAAAACCAAGAAGGTATATGGTCGATTCGTGCCGCAACCTATAACAAAGGAATGGACCGCTGGTCTGGCCTAGAACCGCGCGCGTGAATGCAAGATGGTGACCGATAACCAAACGAAACAGATTTTTCGCGATGAACACCTCTCACTTTTTTAATGGTCCGTTTCTTCCCTTTTTCTCTATTTTCCCGTCCCTGTCCTTAATATTAGTTATCCTTCCTTTCTTCATTATCATACCTCATTGCACTTGTGACCTTTATCGTACTTTTATTTATCTACAGCCCTCTGATGACATGGTTATCTATGACGTCAGTATCGATAACGAGGGTCTGATTGTCCGCGTGGAACCTGGATCCTAATTGAAGAATAGCAGTTTTTTTTTTAAATTGTTCATCTCCCGCGCATGCGCACAGCTCATACTCAAAATTTTAAAATTTGAATTACAAAATTCTCACTCTTTCTCAATATAGTTCACTTTCGAACTCTACGCATTATTTCTCATTTATTTTCGAAATAGTATAGATGACTGATCACGTGACTTTAAGTGACAAGTTCAAGACAAAATAAAAACAGAAGTGGCTTCCACGCCTAAGAGTGAAGAAAAATATTTCTGGCTGTTTCGTAAGCGCTGAATAAGTTACTTTTTGTTGTTATTTTGCCGCTCATAGCCGTGCGCGAGTTTACCACACAAAAAGTCAATTCGACAATTCGACATAAAGCAATGAAAATACAGTTGTAAATATTTAATTCATTCTTCTGATTATTGGTACAGCTGAGTCAAAATCTCTGACTTTCCTATTTTGGAAATGGAATCGATTAGTGTTTTCTTTTCTTTGGTTTTCTTATTTCTCAGCTTGTTTAGTTACAAACAGCGGAAATTCCAACTTAAACAATAAAAAACCTTAACGGCATTAACTGTCAAGATTGTAACTTCAAGATTGTAAATCAAGAGACAATTATTAATAACAAAATAGAATATATTTCAGGTTAACAAGGGTGATATTTTGATTAAGTTGGTTATTTTAGCTAATGTGTAGGTAAGTTCTGTTATGCAATCACAGGTGTTTTTAATTACAAAAATAAAAGAAACTGTCACAGTGATGTAGTGTCATATTTAATGGTGTAAAATCTCACATCATTCTGAACAGTGTTTTAATAATGGCTTAAACATATTTAAGACCAAGCATATGATTTTACTCATTCTAATGTCAAAGACGTAAATACTTTTAATGACCAGAGAACTGCAAAAATAGGACGGTTTCCCTAAAGACTTCTTTCTAAAATAGGTGTGATGTAGCTTGTGAGAAGACAGCTCTGACATGGAATAGAAAGCAACCAGAGTCCGTAACAGCAACCAAACCGCACATATAAGGAAGTGTTCATTAAATACCCTGAGAGGGAGTTGACTCGGGATACCTTAAGCTTTCAAAGCCAACCCCCCCCCCCCCTCCCCCCGCCCTTTCAGCGTATTTTTTTTCGGCAAACTGAAAGGGCCCATTTTGGGCGAACTGTTACACAAATTCGAAACTAAACTTGTGCGAAATTTCAACAAATCAAGTTCTCGGTCAGAGCTGATTAAACACTTCATTATTTTGTGAGTTCAGCTGACGGTTTTAATACTAATGAGACACGTGGTCGCAAACATTGATAAGAATTATACCCAAGAAGGAGAGCCGCAAGTATAGTTGGGCCATCAACTGCAGTGGTACTGAAAGATGAAGTCTGTTCTTGTCTGCTTGCTGTTGGCTTCTTGCGTCGCTCTCCTCAGAGCCGCCCCAACAGCCCCTAATTTTCTGGTAAGGCCGCCCCAATAACACTTCCTTATTGTACTGAGAGCTTTCACATGGCTTCTTTAGATTGAGAGCTTCGCGCTTCGTGGCAAGCCAATACCTATAAGCTAAAAGCGCCACCACAATCGTGCCTTGTTACCACCTCACCGACATCCATAAACCCCTTTCATGATGCGTGTCCCACGGCGCCATCCATACATCCATTAAGATCAACGACCGCTCTTTACCTTCCTACATGGCCCCGACAGTGCTGAAAAACGCAAGACTAGTTCCAGTACCGCGCGGTTAAACCAACCTTTTTGTTTTAAAATGGCGGCTTTTTACCGGCGAACCATCACATTATGGCGAATGCTAAGAAAACTAGCGCAAAGCTAAGGCTATAATTTTCTTTATGACTCCCTCATTATCAAACAAATCTGTCATTTTTTGTACAGTATGTTTTTAATGCTGTACAGTAAGTCAAAACAGCGACCGAAGTCAGCCTTTCGTCAGCCTCACTCTTCACTCGAACGATTCAAAACATTGAGATTTTGTTTGTTTTCGCCAGAACACGCGCATGCGTATGCATTATTCAGCACTGTCCATGGCTTCTTATTCAACTTTTTAGGATCATTTTGGCTCTTTTCACACGAAGCGATTTTCACCTACGACCGGTACGACTTTTTTGTAGCATTTCGTACTAGGTACCATTCACACGCGCACTATTGTCGTATACGATTCGCGTGTCGTAGATAAAAGTCACAGGGGAATTTACACGGCGCGTCTTGAAGCTCTTTTAAGTCGCATACTTCAATACGTAGGTCAAAACTGTGTTGTGTAAATGAGCCATCGGCTAATTCAAGCGCGTAAACATGAACAAGATATTTTCAATCTAATATCGTCAATACTATCGTTTCAGAATTCATTCGTAGATTGTTATTTTGAAGCTTAATAAACCGTTGTCTTTTCAATGATGAACAGTTACAAAGGAGTAGTCACGGCCACCCTACTTCCAACACCCCCTCCCCCCCCCCCCCCCCCCCACTAATACGCTAATTTTCGATCGACATGGTTTCATATCAAGAAAATTCAGCCAAAAATTGTCGATTTTGTTAAACGCGGTCATTTCCGTATAAGGAAACTAATATATTCCTTATTTCGAAAAACTGCATGATTATTGTAATTTTTAAAGTTCATGAAACCTTTCACCTATATTAATCTAGCCAAAACAAAGCATAGATAAACTTTCAAATTCTGAAAAGGGAATTGAATTTGATTGAAATTTAAATTTTCTACAGATCTTTGAAAATTTTCCTGGCCGCGAGAAAGGAGATTGAATCGAGTGAATAATTCCAAGTTTTGGCGGGAAAATCTGAAACAACGTATATTCCTTAAATCCGTTAAAATTCAGAGACGGAAATACCACAAAATATTGGCGAAGTGTTTTCTATTGCAATGCTTCCCACAATAAAGCGAAGAATAATTTAAAGTCGAGAATTGTATGCGAAAAAAGAAAATATCGTTTTGTTGTAGGTTTCAAAAACAGCGCGCGCTCGTGAGAATGTCGTCATTCTTGATTGCAAATGCAGCGCGCGCGCACAGTGCAAAAACAATTCAAAGACTACTGCTAAATTTTGCAGATTTGTTTCCTGAAGTTAAATAATCATTTGACTACCAGGTTGAGATATAAAGATGACGGTTATAAAGTTGTAACCACAAAACGTTCTTCAGCAATAACTAAGCAGACACAGTCTACGGAACAGATGCTCATTTGAATAAGCCACTGTCCGGCGTCCTCGATTCCATGCGACGCCATTTTCTGCCATTTGTCATGACAACAGCCCACGCTCTGACGAAGGCGATGTTTTGCGAAGTTTTATTACATTTATAACATTAGATAGTATGCTCGCCTGTTATACTTTTTAAACAAAAAAATATCATGACAATAAAGTATTTGTAAAACAGCCTTCTAACTCAAACCCCCAAATGCACTGTTCGGTCGCATTTCTCCTCAGAAGCTCTCCTCCACCATATCTATATTTTTAGTGCGTTTCCTGAAAAAAATTTAAACAAGAGACCATGATGTAAGAGAACGAATCTCCCATATTAGGGTATGTTCCAATGATGACGTCCATGAAAGCTATTTTTAGAACAAGCAGTTATTTTTAGATACGCCTGTGATTGGTTAGCGCTCACGTTTCCTAGCAACATTCTTACGCGCAATCACATCTTGAGCAATGTGATCCGGCAAAGGTTGTTTCGGAAATCTTTTTGACCGAAAATACCTTCCTTTTTTACGATCGCTGTAAAAATGATCTTCCATAGAGTACGCTGGAGCCAATCAACCGTTTCTGGGAGATTGAAAAGCATAAAGTGCGGGATTTTAGGCTCTGGGATCAACTTCCCCAGTAAAAGTTTTCACTGCTGATTCGCAAATTACTTATAACACAACAATCAATCATAAATCTGTGTTTACAAAAAAACAGTTCTCTTCCAATTCCCTTTTAATGAAAAAGATACATCCAGAACTTAATACCATTATATTCACACCGATATTACAAATAAAAGATTTCAAGTCTTTATAATGAAGTAGATCTTATTCCAGTGACAAGGGTTTCTTGAGTGACATGATTTCTGAACATTTGCGTGAAAAATTCATTCATCTAAAAATTTTATAGATCAAAGAAAAATAAAGGCCTTCTTGTAATAAAATACATAACATAGACTCTGAGAATGCCTAGGTATTCCATCTCACCGAATTGCAGAGAATAATAACTTTTTAGGAGTCTTCACGATGCATCTTGAATGAACTCAAAATTCACCGTCTCCCCGACGTCTTCCCGTTCAATTTTATAGGGTCCATACAAACCACATACCATTTGGAAGATGAAAATAAAAGAATTGACAAAGTCTATCAACACTGAAAGGTTATATGGACTTTAAAGTTACCGTACCGCAGGTGCTTCGTAAACTTTATGTCTTGTAACCAGAAGAGAAAAACAGTGACTGTGACCATCTGTGGTCAATGGAGAAGGTATCTGAAAAGAAACTAAGAGTCCTCGGTACCAGTCCCCCAAAACGACAACGTTTTCTTCATATGCGACCCGTTCCTGATAAAGATCTAATGCGTTGTCTTGCAGGGAGAGTGTGGCGACAAATTGAAGGAATGTCTGGTGAGCACTGATGAGGAGGGAAGGGCAAAGTGCGTTATCGATTTCCAGAAATGCGTCTTTTCCCATGATCCTTCGCACAAGCCATTCATGGTAAATGACTTAAGATAATCAAAACTTGTAGAAAGCCTTGAGATCCGAATTGTGCGACAATAATGTTTCGGTTTTATTTTGGAACGCTTAAAATTATATATGGATACTGATATTTTCCACAATAACGATCAAATCAAAACACCCCAAAAATCCCGTTCGTAAGCAAGAGTATTGAATATGGTCCACCAAAAACAGGCACAGGCACTTCCGGCCCTACAGAGTATTTGATGGAACTTCCACAATAATATTTTTAATAGAATCAAGATAACAATGTCATGCATATCAGATCTAGTGTCTTTGAAATACCAAAATCTGTGACATGCCAACGTCATGGACATTTAGTAGTTACAAAAAGCTCCCTGATATTGGAAGGGTAGGGGCACACGATACAGGGACATACAACTGTGGAGGGGAAGGGTAGGGGCACACGATACAAGGACATACAACTGTGGAGGGGAAGGGTAGGGGCACACGATACAGGGACATACAACTGTGGAGGGGAAGGGTAGGGGCACACGATACAGGGACATACAACTGTGGAGGGGAAGGGTAGGGGCTCACGATACAGGGACATACAACTGTGGAGGGGAAGGGTAGGGGCACACGATACAGGGACATACAACTGTGGAGGGGAAGGGTAGGGGCTCACGATACAGGGACATACAACTGTGGAGGGGAAGGGTAGGGGCACACGATACAGGGACATACAACTGTGGAGGGGAAGGGTAGGGGCACACGATACAGGGACATACAACTGTGGAGGGGAAGGGTAGGGGCACACGATACAGGGACATACAACTGTGGAGGGGAAGGGTAGGGGCTCACGATACAGGGACATACAACTGTGGAGGGGAAGGGTAGGGGCACACGATACAGGGACATACAACTGTGGAGGGGAAGGGTAGGGGCTCACGATACAGGGACATACAACTGTGGAGGGGAAGGGTAGGGGCACACGATACAGGGACATACAACTGTGGAGGGGAAGGGTAGGGGCACACGATACAGGGACATACAACTGTGGAGGGGAAGGGTAGGGGCACACGATACAGGGACATACAACTGTGGAGGGGAAGGGTAGGGGCTCACGATACAGGGACATACAACTGTGGAGGGAAAGGGTAGGGGCACACGATACAGGGACATACAACTGTGGAGGGGAAGGGTAGGGGCACACGATACAAGGACATACAACTGTGGGGGGGAAGGGTAGGGGCACACGATACAGGGACATACAACTGTGGAGGGGAAGGGTAGGGGCACACGATACAGGGACATACAACTGTGGAGGGGAAGGGTAGGGGCACACGATACAGGGACATACAACTGTGGAGGGGAAGGGTAGGGGCACACGATACAGGGACATACAACTGTGGGGGGGAAGGGTAGGGGCACACGATACAGGGACATACAACTGTGGAGGGGAAGGGTAGGGGCACACGATACAGGGACATACAACTGTGGAGGGGAAGGGTAGGGGCACACGATACAGGGACATACAACTGTGGAGGGGAAGGGTAGGGGCACACGATACAGGGACATACAACTGTGGAGGGGAAGGGTAGGGGCACACGATACAGGGACATACAACTGTGGAGGGGAAGGGTAGGGGCACACGATACAGGGACATACAACTGTGGAGGGGAAGGGTAGGGGCACACGATACAGGGACATACAACTGTGGAGGGGAAGGGTAGGGGCACACGATACAGGGACATACAACTGTGGAGGGGAAGGGTAGGGGCACACGATACAGGGACATACAACTGTGGAGGGGAAGGGTAGGGGCACACGATACAGGGACATACAACTGTGGGGGGGATGGGTAGGGACTCACGATACAGGGACATACAACTGTGGAGGGGAAGGGTAGGGGCACACGATACAGGGACATACAACTGTGGAGGGGAAGGGTAGGGTCTCGCGATACAGGGACATACAACTGTGGAGGGGAAGGGTAGGGGCACACGATACAGGGACATACAACTGTGGAGGGGAAGGGTAGGGGCACACGATACAGGGACATACAACTGTGGAGGGGAAGGGTAGGGGCACACGATACAGGGACATACAACTGTGGAGGGGAAGGGTAGGGGCACACGATACAGGGACATACAACTGTGGAGGGGAAGGGTATGGGCACACGATACAGGGACATACAACTGTGGGGGGGAAGGGTAGGGGCACACGATACAGGGACATACAACTGTGGAGGGGAAGGGTAGGGGCACACGATACAGGGACATACAACTGTGGAGGGGAAGGGTAGGGGCACACGATACAGGGACATACAACTGTGGAGGGGAAGGGTAGTGGCACACGATACAGGGACATCCAACTGTGGAGGGGAAGGGTAGGGGCACACGATACAGGGACATACAACTGTGGAGGGGAAGGGTAGGGGCACACGATACAGGGACATACAACTGTGGAGGGGAAGGGTAGGGGCACACGATACAGGGACATACAACTGTGGAGGGGAAGGGTAGGGGCACACGATACAGGGACATACAACTGTGGGGGGGGGAGAAGGGTAGGGGCACACGATACAGGGACATACAACTGTGGAGGGGAAGGGTAGGGGCACACGATACAGGGACATACAACTGTGGAGGGGAAGGGTAGGGTCTCGCGATACAGGGATATACAACTGTGGAGGGGGGAGGGTAGGGGCACACGATACAAGGACATACAACTGTGGGGGGGAAGGGTAGGGGCACACGATACAGGGACATAAAACTGTGGAGGGGGGGGAAGGGTAGGGGCTCACGATACAGGGACATACAACTGTGGAGGAGAAGGGTAGGGGCACACGATACAAGGACATACAACTGTGGGGGGGGGAAGGGTAGGGGCTCACGATACAAGGACATACAACTGTGGGGGGGGGAAGGGTAGGGGCTCACGATACAAGGACATACAACTGTGGAGGGGAAGGGTAGAGGCACACGATACAGGGATATACAACTGTGAAGGGGAAGGGGGGGGGGGGCACAGTTTCGCCTCTACTGGCCATGACCTTATAACTTTCATAAACGCGTAATTCTCACAGACTATAGTTGGTATCCTCGAAGACAGTTTTCTTTATAAATACAGTAACACTTGGGTTGGGTGGGGCAAGCACCAGGATTTTTGGCACATAACACGTTCGATTTATCTTTCTCATAGAAAAAGTGCAAGATTATTTCACAAGTATGCGTGGAGAAGGCTGGCAAGGATATGAAGAAGAGAATCGCTTGTAAAGTAGCATTCCTAAAGTGTGTCAAGGAACACAGGCCCGCCATCGATAACTAATACGTCATGGATTCAATAAACGATTTTATTGAGCTCACCTAACGCCCTGAATAAAACATATCAAGATATTGGTGTCAATTCTGTGTATGGTAACGAGATTCCTGAGTTTGACATTCATTTCTAACAAGGGCAAACAACTAGCCCCCCCCCCCCTTCCGAAACATGACATCGAAATTGCATTTCGTCTTTTTAATATGTTCTGTTGCCGAAAATATCCATTTTAAAAGTTGCTATTATCTGTTCCTTTTTCCCAGGAGGGACCAGGGGACCATTCCTTTTTCCTTGCCAGCATTGATTAGGATTTTTTTCCCAGCCAGCAGTGGTCAGGCATTTTAGCACATGAATAATTGCCCGTATAACCGATCGGGACGATGTTTTTCCCAAGCATCCGCTCCAGCGCCCCAAAAATTATATTCCAAGCACAACTAGTTCGACTCCACAAATTCGTCAGTAGAAACATTCGGTACGATTTTGCCCCCAGCAACCGAGGGGTTACCCTGGTTATAGAGCCTCGAACTCGAACGTCTCTCTATTTAGAGGCCAGCGAGGTCTCATACCTCGCTGGCCACTAAATAGAGAGACGTTCGAGGCTCTGGGACCAGGGTACCGAGGGGTCTTCCCAGCCAGCCAAAAAACGGACTGCGAAACAGTATTTTGCAGATCCGTTTTGTGCCCTTGTTCTTAGCTTCTTGAATGATAGGAAAATATTTTAGACGAGTTTATAAACTGTTTCTCTAAGCAGTTTGCGATGACTTTGCGCCAGTCTAACCTTACAGCAAAATAACAACATAAATATGATGCGCCTTCTGCTTGCACTTTTACGACTTTCGCTTGGCTGGGGCTGAAAATCATTAAACCCAAGGCCAGCTCCGCCGAAATCTCGACAGCTTTTTTGTTTCAAAATTGCGACGGATGCTTATTACAAATTGCGAAAGGTATTACAAATTGCCACAGTACAGTTACGACCATGATAATAACACTTCGCGCACATCGGTCGGTTGCGTCCGTACGGTAAAATTAGCTTTGATTGAGTGCTATAATATGGAAACCAGACAGTCACAGAATGCAGTCAGTTATCTCAACTTAGCAAAGATTTATTATTTGCTTGGTATTTGAGTTTCTGAACAAATATTGCAGATACTGCGAACTAAGGTGTTTCCTTGTAATACTGGCCCTAATCTTGCAAAGTGTAAGGAAGAAAAATAGGCACTAACCCCCTGCTACGGCCCTGAAGTATCAAATGATTTTGAGCAAAGAAAGGACGAAAATATTACCACAGTTTGCTAATGGTAAAAAGCAGTTCCAAGTTTATTTAACAAATTTCCCATAGTTTTCCGTTGTATGTACTCTTATACACCACGATATTCGTCACCTCATGATCAAAATGTTGTGGAGTCACGAGGCGTGTAGCGCCAAGTAATTCCGCAGTAAATTTTGATCATGAGGTGACGAATAGTGTATACGTCGAGTACATACCACGTAAAATTATGGGAAATTTGTTTTCTACAGCACAAACAACGAAAACAGTATTTTGCAAAATCATAACAGCGCTCGCCCGTTTGAAATGGGGTGTTTTCTAGTGCGTGCACGAGAGCACGAAACAGGGGGTGTTTAAACACGAACGGGGGCTATAAAAGGGATCGCTCCGCCCCCTTTTATGCATACTAATCAGTATTCGATATGGCGGCTGGTAGCGTTATTAAAGGGCAGAAAGACAGCTCGAGTAAAGCATAATAAAAAAAACAACAGAAGTCGATCCATAAACAAGGAAGCAAGGCAACGGCCATGGCAATGGTGGCGAAATCCTTTTAAAAACCGAAGACGAAGGTCGACTTAAGAAAATTAAGGATAAACAAAAAGATTGCAAATCCCGTCTTGGTTCATCAAAGGAAACCTCAGCGACACAGAAGTCCGATTTGCTTAAAGCTCTACTCACGAACCTCGAGTACTCAACAACTGATAACTTATGTATACTTATACAATGTGTTTGCGGTGACTCCATGAAGTGGATAAACTTACCAACTATGTCATCTGGAAGTCTGGTGAAATACTATGTAAAAATTAGGTAAGATGTTAGTGCATCTTTCTTCATAATTTTGAAATGTCATGTACGCTTATATAAACTACAATAGAATTATTATATTGTCTATACTGTTCAGAATGCTTCATGCCTAAAATCAACTGATCACAGAGACAGTATGCTAGTGTTTGTGATGCAGCCCTGATATGATATGAAGATATTTGGCATAGACATGAAGGATTGATATATAGCTTCAAATTAAAATGCCTCTCTTTGAATCATCGCCCGCGCCTCACCTCAACAATGTTCTAGTGTCCTGTGTAGGATTTAGGGTGGAGTATTCAGCTCATATCCACTTGAATAAGCAATACTACACTTGTTTTACTACACTTGTTATGTTTTATACAGTAGCTTTGCATATAAATGTCTTTAGCAGAGTGTGTGTACATCATCTTTATTATTAGACATATAATTTTTTTTGGCTTTTTGCATGATGTCAGGGCACATCCCCCCTTGACAATTCATGGCTATGTGCTCCAGAAATCTAAATCTGAAATAGACAGCAACCCATGTTAGGACATACTATCAAATAATAGCCTATCTCCATATGCCCAGGTTCCTAAAATGTGTATCTTATCTTTACAAAATACTTTTCATTATAATGCATTACAACATATCTCCGTTTATGTACATATTTAATATACTAAATTGGTGCAAGAGACCATGATATCATGGTCTCTTGATTGGTGTTATTTCTGTAGTTCATGATACATCTTACCTATACAACTATTTTGTCTAACTATTCAATAACAAAGGCAACTCTAAATTTTCCTAACCATGCAGTATATTTTTCCATCATTGTGAAAACATCTTCAGTGGTACAGTGGTTACATACTTACATTCTTTTCTATTGTTTTCTATTGTGTTTCTATTGATATTATGTAGTTTATGCAGGACAATTGTATGTGGGTTTCCTGTGTTACACGTCATGTGATATTTAGGGGAGTAAAGAGAGGCGTCGAAGCGACTTGTTGTGTTGTGCTCGCTCCGATTTCTTTAGGCCTTAGTGGCCCACAGATAAGACATATTCGATCTGCTGAAACTCAACAAAAACACTTGCCTCGCATCACAAATCACAAAGGATGACAAAATGGCGCGGCAGACAGAGGTTATCTTTAACTCTTATTCACTAACTAACTCAAAATGTTACAGCGACAGCAAAAAGTTGGTATTCATTATCTCATACCAGGGGTCAGGGGCGGATACAGGGGGGGGGGGGGGGGTGGATTGGGTGGATATCCACCCCCATTTTTTAACACAAAAAAGTCACTTTGTTGAAGAAGGTACTGTCCATGTGCCATCGCCTGCTTGACTTTGCTGACAAGACAAATTAAATTCAGCTCGAAGTATTGTTAGATCAATGTGGATCGGCCCCTGCATACTACACTCCGTCGTCGTAATATCTTCTGTCTGCCCATAGAAAAAGCTAGAAAGCTGAAAGAGTGTTGGGCGAAGAATGGATGCAACAAGAGTGACAAGGGCAAGAACAGGAGGAAGACATGCAGAAAAGCTTTCAGGAAGAACACCAAGGGAGGCAAGAGAAATGACAATATCGAAGAGCCGGGAAAAAGCCAAAGAAACCGGCAATGTTGAGTCGCCGCTTCTTGTTTTATGTTTTAGGCAGCGTCAGATAATTAGCCCTTCTTTTCTTCCTTTTTTATTCATCTACACTCACCAAGATATTGTTTTTTATCACCTTTTCTTTTGACTTCACAACTTCCCGATCATTTCCGCGTACGAAGCCAGTAGAAAACAAGACGATTTGTAGCGTAGGACAAATAGTAGAACCCCGTTCGTTTACCCATATTTAGACGACCATTTTCATTTAGGTAGCTCGTCCAACCATCTACACAATACAAGCGACCTGAACAGGTGCGGGTCCAGAAAAAGATAAAATTCTGAACCTGTTAACAAAGCGCTGAGCACTGTCGCTGTAATTAACAGAATGTAGCTGATGTAAGATGTACATCTATCTGGACCCGCGCCTGTTACATGTCTGACTGCCCAATTTCCAAATTGTCTGATTCTCAACTTTTGCACATGTATATGTTTTGTGGTTAACTGCGAAAGTGCGTGAGAAGCTTCAAAAAGTGCATCAAGCACGGCAAGAAGAAGGTTTGTGGGAAGGCTTTCAAAAAGTGTATCAACTCAAGCAAGAAAAGTGACGATATCGAGGAATTCTAATAAAACCTTCTGATATTTACAAATTATTTAAATCAGGTTTAACCATGAAACTCGTTAAGCGGAGCCAGCGCGGCCGTAGGTATAAGAAAATGGTATATAACTATGCGACTGAGTTTTTTTGGTCATCGCGCGGGAGCCCTGTGGTTCTGCCTCGCCTGCTCGCTCGCCTGTCTGCCCGCGCAAGCTATGTAACCACGCTTAGCTGACACGGTCGCCTTCACTCGAGAAAAACACAAACTTCAAACAGTAGGAAAGTTATTTGAGAAACTCTATTACAGTCATGGATTGCTTGAATCAAAGAATCTACAATCTTCTCTGAGTCCACTGTCGAAGTTCGCCTGGTTAACACACGGCGGAAGATCGATTACACTACCGATTCACAACATGGCGACGAAAGAAAGACTACGAAAAAGTCTTTACAAAAAGCCTAAAATATAAGAAAGGACCCATGTCTAAAGACGGAGACATTGAAGACAATAAAAAGCAGCAAACTATGATTATAAATGTTGTTTTTCGCCGACTGGAAACGAATGAAACGGTACGTTTTCAAATCGTATAAGTGAGGGGGGGTATAAATGACACAGAAGAAGCAAATAAGCTTCTCGTTCTTCTCCATGCGAGAAAAGCGCAGAAAAAAAAAAGAGAGGAAGAGAGCAAATTAGAAATGAGCGAGGATATTGATGACAAAGAATGAGCGCTTGTAGCATTAGAACGTTTTAATGATTTCAAATATGGAACATAAGTATATAGCAGAAACCATGAAAAAATAGGGTATATACAGGTTTGCATTCCATAGATAAAACGTAGTTTAATGTGTATTCTGGACTCCTGGATTTTACATGCGAAATAACTGCCCCCGAGACTCGTTGAACCAAAAAGTCTGATTTGACACTTGGTCAAATTAGAAGAGACAACACACAAAGAAATCAGTGTCCCCCCCTTTTTAAAACTCACACACTTTCGACGCCCCCCCCCCCCCCCATTGTATCCTCACGCCCCCCTCGGGATAATAAATGACTTTCCCTTACTTTAGATACTTACTTTTTCGTCCATGTTCAGTTTAGACTATATGTTTTGTAGAGTTACTGTTTTAAAAAAAGAAATCTCTAAAATACGAATTGTTCGAACAAAACCAATTCCGCTTCTGCTATTTCTGTCCAAATCATAATTTCTCGTGACAATCTTATAGAACCTGTGCCAGACTAAAAGGCAAAAAGAGTAATTTGGTGAGAACAATTAAGGTTAGTTTTGTAAATTCTTTCTTTTTGAGGGGTGAATAATATTTATTTATTTATTTTAGTTTTTTAAGACTCTGAACTTGGCGGTACATAAAATTCACTGAACTTGTCAGGACTAGGCATATGTAGATTGTGCTCGGCAACTTTAAGGGAAACTTTTGGCGTTTTCAGCAACTTTACTAAGGACCAGCAACCTAGGGCAACTTTTGCCTTTCTTTGCAACTTTTGAGCAACAAATTGGTATTAAATCGATCCAAACCATAAAAAAGTTCGCTATTTCATCTAAAAATGGCCCTGGACAGTCCTCACTCGTTTTACGTGTGCACACGAAATCTGGACAGCGGCTATTATAACGGGCGTTTAAATATCCAGCGGTTATATCGAGGTTGCAAGGGACGCTGGGGCAACTCTCATTAAACCCACAAGCGCATCGATCTCTAGGAAACCTAAAATCTGCGTGAATGAAGGGAAAATAAGGCAACGAAAGAGCAGCGGTCAATCGACTTCGACAAATGCAACATGCGCTACGGATCGTGTGATAGAGTTTCCAAAACAGCATTGCGTGTAGCGAGGCTTGCTCGATCAGTATAGGCTGTGAACTTTATCACTGCCTTAAGCATCATGGAGTATATTATATATGATGTAAATACTGCATTTAACAACATGATGCCTATCCAAGTGAACTTTGACTAGTTAGAAAATTTACTAGAGAATACGTATCCTATTTATTGTTGAGTTAAAAGAGATTGATTGACAAATGTATTTATATTTTAATGATTAATTTAACATATTTTAATGCCGATTGGAGAAAATTGTTAATGAAATTGTTGAAATGAAGACAAGCAAACAAATATGTTTAGAGCATTTATCCAGAACAAACGACTCTAGAGAGCAAACAACTTTTTTAAATTCTGGTGGCAACTTTTGGATATATTAGCAACTTTAAAGCAACTTTTGGCCATATTTTCAAGCAACTTTTCCCAAATTTACTAGCACGATCTACACATGCCTAGTCAGGACAAAATAAATAGAAATGAAAAATAGTTATAACATCAAACCTATGCTGCACCTCTAATAATGCTGCTGTGGCAAATATTTTTCTCTTCTTATCATGTTTGTATTTTTTTTTATTTCCTTTTTGCTGTTATTGTTTATAGGTGGTGTAAACGGACCAATACCCAGGATTTTTTTTTTGGGGGGGGGGGAGGGGGTGCACAATCCGAAAAAGTGGACCAAAATTTCTCCGTGGGTGGTGGTGGTGGTGGGGGGGGGGGGGGGTTCAGATAAAAATCTGACCAAAAGGAAACAAAGGTTTTTCTAATTTCTTTCCTATGTCGCTCGTTTTCTTTGCTTCACATCAAAGCCAAGTTGTTGAACGAGCGACACAAAACGGGCAATATCTCAAAACATTCCGTCAAATTACGATTCGAGTGATTTTTTTATTCTGTTGTTGTTGTTGTTGTTGTTTTATTTTTACACGAGCTTCATCTCTGAGGGCTTCTGCTGAATGTTGGGGTTCTTATAAGCTAATATACAGTAAGCTACTGCGGTTTTCGATACTTTGCCGACGCCGACGATTTCCAACAGGTCAATAGCATTCTCTCATTCAAAATCCTTGAAGCATTTTCATTGGCTAGTCTTGTAATTTATGTCAGTTTGAACGACGGAAGCTAGAAAGCAGTCAACAGCAGGGCCGTAGCAGGGGGTGGGACACTGGGGCATGTGACCCCCCCCCCCCCAAAAAAAAAAAAAATAAATAAAAATTCCAAAAATTATAAGGGAATGACCAGTAGGGGCGTGGCGGTGCCCCCCCCCCCCCCAATATTTTCTTAATGTTTCTGTGTTGTGCCCCCCAGTCTTACATGACCTGCTACGGCTCTGAACAGTTAAATTTTGTTCATGCGAACTCACATATATTGAAAAGTGCATTAAAAATTCCAACAAGGTCTATAAGCTGGCCCTTTAATTTCTGTTGTTGCTACAAGTTCATATTCTATGATTAAGGTAGACAAGCAAGTCTCGTGTTAAAAGACTTCAAACTGAAATGATGAACACACTAAGATCATGGACACACTAAAATATAGATCATGGACACACTTAAATATAGATCATGGACGCACTAAAATATAGATCATGGACACACTTAAATATAGATCATGGACACACTTAAATATAGATCATGGACACACTTAAATATAGATCATGGACGCACTAAAATATAGATCATGGACGCACTAAAATATAGATCATGGGCGCACTAAAATATAGATCATGGACGCACTAAAATATAGATCATGGACGCACTAAAATATAGATCATGGACACACTTAAATATAGATCATGGACGCACTAAAATATAGATCATGGACACACTAAAATATAGATCATGGTCACACTTAAATATAGATCATGGACGCACTAAAATATAGATCATGGACGCACTAAAATATAGATCATGGACGCACTAAAATATAGATCATGGACGCACTAAAATATAGATCATGGACGCACTAAAATATAGATCATGGACGCACTAAAATATAGATCATGGACGCACTAGAGGCGTTCGTTTTTTTCCCTATCATTCTGGAATGGGAATGGTTGGTAGAGAATGTTCAGAATGGCATTCGAGTCGTTCTGCTACAGGTAGCAAAGAGGGTGGAATGACCTTCATTACATTCCGTAATGGGAACGCGGGATAAACGAACACGCGCTTTTTCTATTCTAATCATTCTTATTCCGGAATCACGAGTAAAAAAACGCGCCCTAAGATAGAGATAATTATTATTGAAACACTAAGTGATCACCCGCTAGAGATATATCATAGACAAACTATTTAATCAGGGCCAGTCATTCGGCCTCGCCATCTCATATTTTGCTTTCAGGTCGATGGTGCCTTCAACAGGTTTTCTCAAATCGACAAGCACATTTCTGTTTTCATTCGCTATCATCTCCACGTCCTGTAACTCCACATCCTTGTAAAAGCCCTGTCTGATGTACATCCAGTCTTTACCTGACTCCTCCCTTAGTTCAAAAGTACATCCTAGAACATAACATTCTATTAAAATAATAATTCAAAAGGGACTTTGATTGCATGCTCTGCTTTGTTGTTGTTTACAAAATAAAAGATCACCATCCAAAACCAGGGCCGTAGCAGGAAGTGGGGCACTGGGGGCATGTGCACCACCAAAATATTAAAAAAATATATCCAGTAGGGGTGTGGCATTGCCCCAATATTTTCATAATGTATCTGTTTTGTGACCCCCCCCCCCCCTTTGAAAACATAGCTTCATGTTTAGCGAGCCATCAATCGTTACAAATTTTCTACAATAAAGTTGGAAATAAAAGAGAAATATCTTGTGTTTTCTCCCTGAAGAAATTAAATACATTTTTTCGATTACCTTGAGCTTAATTTGATGATATGATTTGGTAAACGACTGTTTGCCTGAGTGTTCTCTACGACTATTGCAAAGAGAGCTTCCGATGATGTGATGTCGAAGGACAATTTACCATGGCCATTTTATATATATACCTATTTCAATAAAAGCTGTTAGTGCGAATGGCAATTGCCAAATGGCAGTTCTACGACCGGAGGTATTCATGGCTAGCAATTAGATAAATACATTAATAAATTCAAGCGATTTCAGAACCATATATTTATTATATGGAATGGATAGCCGTATGTTTTATTTATATTGGAACACATATTTTGGGATCCATTTGTCCTTTCGGTCATAGAACTGCCATTGGTCAATGGCCATTTGCCATTTGCACTGACGAAGTCTTTTGAAATAGGTGTATATTCCACATAATATCTTTCTCACATCCATCTCACATGCTATTATTGACCATAAGGGTTTCAAATCATTATTCCATGACTATGATGTTAAAAACCACATGAAACTAAGAGACAATTGGTCTTTTTCACACAAATTTTCACACAAGCCACATACCTGTATTTATGATTGTTGTCATAAGATCTTCTGTCAGGATGACTGTGTCATTTCCACCGCCCATATTTACAAATAGATACGGGACTGCGTTGGCGGCCGGTTTGAGGAACCGGATGTACTCATCCCCACCATTCCCGTATGGACGGTTGACGAATTCAAAATCTGGCAGCTTCTGGTTAGATGACGTGTCAACCTGAAAATGATAAAGCGCAAATGCAGATGTAGAATTGATTTTGATGGTTATTGCTATTTAATGATATTAAACACATATTAAAAGAGTTGCCCTTTAAAAATCCATTTGCGCATGTGCGCTTACAACACAGGTAGCCCATGACTAAGAGGATAAAGCACAGGTACCCCATAGCGTACAACACCAACACAGGTAGCCCCTATAATGTTCTATACTATTCCAGTGCATGGTAACAATGATAGACGATGGTGATGGTGGTGATGATGATTGTGATGATGACGATGGTGGTAATGGTGATGGTGATAGTGATGATTGTGATGACGAAACGTACACATCAAACACATCAGAATCGTTAAAGCTTAAAAGTGGGAAATACCTTCTTTGCCATTGTCATGTCGAATGTCTTCACAGGATTTTTTTTCTTTAGACTGTAGACACAGTCATGGTAGGAATCGGTTTGGTAAATGGACACCTTTGGTTCCGTGAGGGATTGGAAACGAATAGACCGCCTACGATCATTAACTCTGAATTTCAAGATCTGGAATCAAAAAGCAAAAGCTAAAAAAAAAAGAACATGAATGATGTTCATTATCATTTTCTTTAAAATTATTACCATTCTCTCGGGTGTTTTCTATGGAACATTCGTTTGTTAATTATATTAACGCACTTAGTGTCTGGCGTAAATGCATTTTATTTACTATTATAAATTGGCAGGGTGTCAAGGAATTAGGTTTGAGTCCCGTCTTTGGCCACTGTTTATCACAAATCCGTTCCCGTTCAAAACCCAGGAGAAATTAAGAAATTGAGAAATCACTAGTTTCGTGATATGATTAAGGATATGAAGGCTTGCTCAATGTGAGTTATTCAGTACTTACTTGTCCCTCATCAGTCCAATCGAAGTTTTTGATGGTAATCTTATTATAACTGCAAACTACGAGCTCAGGCTGCTTTCCTGAAAGTTTGTAGCTCTCAGATGAATCAACAAGTTCATAGTACTTAAAGTCAGATCCGCTGAACATAAATGATGATGCATCGAGCATGTACTTGTTTGCTCCTTCTGTCTGTTCCACGTAGAAGGCTGTCCTGTCCAACTCTATGAGGTCATCATAGGAGCTGCCGATGATCATGTTGATCGGCCCTGTTATTGTACCAAACTTGTGGAGTATATCAGGGGAGTACCAAAGGCCAACATGATTGGTTTTAGCGCTGAAGAATGCTCCAGTAATGCTATGGACACTGTCTTTCGGTGTTTTGAGGTTGGAGAACGAAATCGTGTTCAGGGCTTCGCAAGCTTCGCATGTATCAATCGTAAGGGTGTTTTCATCAAAGTACCTTGTAGGCTGTCCGATGGGACCGTTAATGTGGATGGTATCATTTCCACCACCTAGACCAAGGATTAATCAATGTTCCTGTAAGAACTATGCAATCTAATGGCAAGTGCATGCTGGTATGTCAAAAATACCTTTGTTATTTGTAGAAATTTGATTGGCCAGGACAAAATATTAAAGCATAAGATACACATAGCACAACAAGATTTGTAATAAATCTTAAGATTCTGGTTATAGGATTAATTATTATGAATTTGCAGAAAAAAAAGAAGAAAACTAAAAAATAAGAAAACAAGCAAATATAGATTCTTGCAGCCCGCCAAAGTGAAACACCCCTGTACTAAGGTGCCATTGCAAATAGCAGTTCGTGGCCCCATTTTTACAGCCGATTTCGATGTATCGCGATGCCCTAATTTTAAGATTTTTGTTTGAGCAATTCTTTTCCGTCAATCAAAAGTTGGGGTCGGGGGCTATGTAAATCATGTGTTGCTCGCGGCTGGAACGAGTATGTTGTGATTCTGGTGCCTTCTCGAACATTTCTATTATGACCAAAAGAAAGTCCCCCCTCTTTATGACTATGACTATAACAAAGAAATCGTGTAAAAACGACGGGAACTACGGTACCTGTCCTTTGATTACCCACAATGCATTGCGAAATACTGAGTGTCAGGCGATTTTACTTCCCGGTATATACTTCATAGGGAACGATAAGAGGGCCTGACCTTCGGGCTATCCATAAATTAACGATAAAAAGCACCCTGGAATCAAAAAGCGATACACACATGCGTAAAATAATATTTCCTATCTACTTTTCACCATTTGTTGGAGGAAAATTTTATTTGGCCCTATTTTGTGTGATTTTTACTTTTAGCCTTGTTTCCATGCCAGACGCAAAAAATAAGAATTTTGAAATTGAAATATTTTACAGAAAGCTATCGATTCAGAAAGGCGATCATAACTTTTTTGTAATACCTTGGTATATTCTACAAATCGGCCCATGGACTATATAGAGTATCGCCGTAGGCCAGGGAGGTTGAAGTGGTTCAGCGGTAAGGACGAATTGTCTATTTAAAATCATAGTCCAAGACGGCGAAAGGTATAATTGTTTTAGAATTAACCAACAAGAGTTTTGCTGCTTGTCTTTTCGGAACTTCAAAAAAGTCGTTTCTCAGAGCCATAATATGAGGCAAAGCTCGCAGGCTGAGTATTAATTTGCATAGGCTTCGTCCCCAACTATTGTTTGACGGAATAGAATTGCCAAAACAAAAAACAAATATTTGAACTGGGGCATCGCGATACTTCGAATTCGGCTGTAAACCCAGTGTCCAACCCTATGGTCAAAGACAAAATTCACATGTCTTGGGCGCATCTTTTTTAGCCAATTTTCCCTTTAAATGATGTCTACGGTGACGTATTATTTACTTCATGTTTTAGCGTTTTACAAATATGAAGATAACAACTAGTTATTTGTTGACGTCCCTAAAATCACATACCTGTATCAATGTTTATCTTCTGCCCAATTTCCAGATTCCAGAAGTCTCCAATCATGACGAAGTCGGCATATTTGTGATGTAAATATCTGTACGTCCTAATATCAGCACCCCTTAGCTTGTAGTTGCCATTCCCTGCGAGCTTAGTATCAAGGATTACGAAAGTGCCATCAAGAATAGACTCTCTGACTAGCACATACCCTTCCCATTCACTGCCCACGTTTCCATTATTTCCATGCACAATTTTAGCGCCTGCATCATAGTTAGCTGTATCATCTCGTGTTAACTTAAGAGGATTGGTGTTTTGAGTAGTTTCTCGTATCTGCATTAAAGCTGGATTGCTCTCGTAGAAATCGTGGCATTTGTATTCTGAAAAAAATAAGATCAATCAGGGCCGTAGCCAGTATTTTTAATAGGAGGGGTCCCAAAAAGGCCCTTATAAGACATTTTCCCCTGTATTTTAAGTAATATCTCATATATTTACTGTATTTTTGGCTGTGGAAGGGGGGGGGGGGCTGCACCTGGCTACGCCCCGACACGACAGTTGATTAGCTTTTCCTTGTTAATGATGGTTTGTGACCGCGACCTTGGTGCGGACCTTTGAGAGGAAAAATAAAACCTCCTTTTATCGTTTCCGGGTATATACTTCAAAGGAGACGATAAGAGGGCATGGCATTCAAAAATCAAGGGACGATCTTATCCTTGGAAACCTCTAGGTCTTTCTCTAGAGAAAGTCGTGAGAGAAACTGAAAACTGAAGAGAGCCCCTGGGTTTTCGAGGATGGATTCTACTGTGGATATTTTAAAACGTGCGCAGGGTGTGCACGCATCCTGGCGGCCTAAAAAGTGGGTCATTCCTTATTAAGAAATCTACAAATACTACGCCTTTTCCATATGATACTTATGACTGCAAACCCCCCCCCCCCCCCCTTCCCCCCACCCAATCCTAGGTTTGCGCCTGTTTTTAGAGTAACTTACCTTTCGGGAACCTGTCAAGATATTCCTTTGAATGCTTCAACTCTTCATACCAAGCCTCCTTTAGTTGGATCAGAGGGTCTATACTGGCACCCTGGTTACAGCAAGGGTCTTGATACACGAGTTCTACAATGGTCCCCGCCAGACCAAGACAAGCACTGAGAGCGCCCAGAGCGAGAAGACCTACTCCGCCGGTTACTACGCCAAATGCTACGGCGGCTACTGTTGCGAGGCCCACGACACCTGCAACAACATTAGCGGTGGAGAAATGGATTAACGCATGTCACATTTTGAACGTTAGGGGAGCCTAAGTGGCGGAGTTGGCAGAGCTTCGTTCATTTTAACCAAATCATCACATTTCTCTTTACCTTCAACATTTGGTAAGCCACAAATAATCAATAATTGGCAGAAAAAGTGGCAGGGCAGCTGCAAACAATATTCGACGTTTTTCTGATATTACTTGACGTTTCTATTTGGAAAGGGGATTTTATTATTTGTGCTTAAGGGGACCACGGACTTTTTATAAAAGTGGTTTACACGAATTTGCGAGTAAATGATTTCAGATTTTGAAATATTAAAAACAATCGCGATCTTGATGTAAGATGTAATGATGTAAGAAAAATTATCCGGGAGGGATTTAGGAAAATAAAATGACCAAAATAACATGATGATTTGAAGGAAACTGCCCCCCCCCTCCCCCCTTACACCTTCAAATCCTAGGTGTCTCGCCCGATTCTTGTTACTTACTTGAGGCTATTCCAAGGCTAGCGGACACTATCCCAGGTGTGTTGCCGTCCTTTATGGCGTCATATAAATCCATACTGTCAAGCCCAATACTTAAGACGTCAAACCACGGCCCCAGGAAATCGATATACTTGGCGACCTTTGCCCATTTCGATGCTCGGCGTAGCGTTTTCACCAAATCGTCAGAATCTGGGAGGTTTTTTACAGTGTTTCTCAATACATCTATTGCATCGTCTTTAAGCTTTGTTGTCTGGAGGATGAATATTATGTCAGTATGCTGGTTTAGGCTCTTCTCTGCTGATTTGGAATTTCCTTGTTTTGAATTATCTAAAAGAGTCTGGGTCGAGCGCGCGGGAGACCTGTGATGTTCTAAAAAAAACGGTAGGGCCTGGGCCTGTTTCAAAATGGCGGCCTGCAAAATCGTTATAAACACGAGTAAACCCGAATTCCTGTCAGTTGACGTGGCAGTTATTGACGAACACAGTTCTAGGGATACAAAAAACGAGAAAAGCGGATTCCTAAATATGGTATGTAATGTCCTAATAAGGAAATGACTGAGTATGCTAGAATAACGACAGTTTTCAACCTTTATAGAGCGAATTGAATGTGTAAACAGAAACCATTTCTAACTGCCTTTTTAGCTACCAACGAAGGGTCCAACCGGAGTCGGACTCATCTCTTCCGGACGTCCCTTTAGGAATCAGCCAAAAAAGTTTCTATATCAAACAGTGCTTATTTTCTATTGAAAAATTTGATTATATTAAAATAATTTCTTTGTGCCTTTTGCCGCCACAGGTCCTTTGCATTCCACTTCGATTAATTTAGGCTGTGTCTAAATACATCTAGTACTCATTGCAATTTGTTGTGGTTGGTAAAACTTGTGACCCCAGAGGAATCGAATTCGTCCCCAGTCTCCCTTGCCTCACCCCCAACCACAGGAATCCTAACAGAACGCCCGAGACTAGACTGTGTAATTTAAGGAAGCTGCCTCAGTTTTATTTCTATAGCTTCGAATGCAAAAATTACACTCTTAAAAGTGTCGCACCTAAAATATGTCGGATGTTTAACTATAGATAAAATGGGATCATAAGCTCGCAGCAAATTATAAATTGGCACACAAGAATTCCGATAGATATGCTACAATTCGACAGGTTCGGATTTTAAATGGAATATTTCTTCTTTCAGATTTTTTTTTAACTTCAAATATGTGAGGGCAAACGTCGTGAGTTTTGTCCAAGGGGTATGATTTTAAAATAATTTTCTTCGTATAGTATGTATTTGCAAAAAACTACCAGCACATTATCCATTGTTTCGTCGCTACGGTAACTCAAATAACAACAGCTCACATATTTTCAAAAAATTCAATCCTTACTTGATAAATGGACTTAATCTTAAATTCCAAGCAAACGGAAACTGTATCCCTCTAAACATGAGCGGTGTATCTACTAGAAAACTGCAGGGAGCTTCATTTTCACTTGCCTCCGCTAAGAAATCCGTGCTACCGTATACACCATCTTTGATGGCAGTATTGTATTTTTTCCAGGCCGCAACCGCGCCGGCAAAATCCTTGTCGGCTCTTTTCTTCATATGATTCACAAAGACCATGGTCATAGGGTTCTGTACTACAAGACCGCCGGCACCGTTCACCATGGTTAGACCGACCATTGCTCTGTACATGCTCATTTGAGCTTTCTCCTTGTCGCCTGTTGACAAATGGATATATTAAAAAATTATTTTTTTAATAGCTTTATTGGATAGGAATTTTAATATACAAAATAGATGCCGAATGGGGCCATGCGTAAACGGGTGTACTAGGTCCATGCAGGACGTACCCCAAATGAACATATCTGAAATAAAAGTCATAATAAAGACTAATTTTGGTGGCGGCCACAGTCCAGTGCTTAGTTACGGATCTACGGGGGGGAGGGGGGGCGACAATTTGGGTCACCCACCCCCCTAGCAAAAAGCTAGATGCTTCATGTGCAAGGCAAGTCTATGTAAAATACATTGACATGAATGCTCACAATATAGCTTGTTTAAATCCCTCTCTTTTTGTTTGGAAATAGTGTGTGGACAATTATATTACAGAAAGAAGAAAAAAAACCTCCCTCTACTTCAAGCTCCATACAAATGGTCAATTCCAACTACCGCTGACCCCTGCAGACGGCATGTCTTGAAGTTTCTCACACTGCACTGCGGTCATCATTTCTCATAGCGAATAGCTAGAACTGGTGTTGCTTGTAATTTGGTTTGAATATCCGGATCTGGTGAATTTATGACGTTTTTGGAGTTGGGCTGTTTTAGGGAGTTAGGAGTGAATGGGTTAAAGAGTGGGCTTCCTGTGTTTAACATTGGGCTTCCTGTGTTACACTTTGTAGTATTTCTAAGCTTCTAAACACTCTGTGGCCTTTGGGGCCACTTAACCCTTTGTTCACCGAAATACTAGTCCAACATAGCCAGCAAATGTTTTCTTTTTCTTTTTTAGGGGGGGGAGCTGGGTTGCAGGGGGGAGGGTTGGGGAGGATGAAGTACCTGATGAAACTTTCCCTGAATGAACTGGGGATTTAATTCACTCAGGGACGAACATCATACGGGTTTCGTAGCCTACGAAACCAAGCGTCACGCCGTCATTGGATCAACGGATATATCCCTACCGTCATACCTTGTTTCATGTGGTTGAAGGCTCGGATCGAGTTTGTTCGAGCTTTGATGGCGAGGACAGTATCCTGCATTGAGATCATTTCTATTGCCCTTTCGGACATTTGCATGAGCTTGTCTGCAGCGTTGAATCTTGCGTCCGCAGGGTTCCCAAACATGGCAACCACCAGAGTCACGCACAGTAGAGCTCTCGGTGTCATCTTGAAAGACTGCTACTGTCTGAATCTTGTCTGACCTAAAATCACCGTAACGATGTCAAAGAAGACCAATCAAACCACTATTAGGGGTAGCAAGCTGACAAGGGGATCTCGGAATCTCGGCTTTTTACGCATAAGTCTCGAAGTCTTGTTTTGTTGCTGGTTTTTTTTTTTTTTTTTTTTTTAATTACAGGGGTCTCGGAGCCTAGTCTTTTTTTCTACCACGGCTTAGGATTTTTAAACGCGATCTCGCAGTCCCTGATCTGTTTTATGTTGTTGCCATGCTTCGGGTTTCCCCCTTCTTTTTCGAGTCTCGAGTCTTGAGCCTTTTCCGAACTAAACAAAAAACATTCGCTATTGTAGCAAGATTGCATTGTTACTCTACTTTTTTTTTAAATGATGTTAATATGACACACCGAGCAAGTTCTTCAAAAACAAGGTCTGGCTCGGATTACGAAAAATACATCGGAAGCATTAAAAAATACAATTTGTAAGAGAAAAGTCCTTTTTTTTAATCGGATACCCCCAAAAATACCTGAGGCCCAGTTTTGACCCCTTAAAAAAACGAAGAGCATCCATATCAATTCGACATGGGAAGAACTCGGATTAACCCATCGCTACCCCTAATATATTTTATGCTCCCGCTCAATGCCGAGTCACACAAAGCATCCATTTCCATCGTCTAATTCAGGCGAGTAACAAAGATATTTTCAATCAAAAATCATCAACAACATTATAGACTTCATTCGTAGATTATTTTGAAGTTTCCTTGCGAATAAACTGTTGAATTTACGGGCGGATGTGGGAAGGTGTTCGTGGGTGGCATGACCGTTTAAACCCTATACCAAAGCACTGAAAACGAAAACCTTATTTCAAAAGCAGCACAAGCACTTTAATACCCTCTTTCGAATGGTTCGAATAATGATGATAATAAAAACTACATTCAGTAGTATATTGCACGGGCGTCTACACGAAGTAAGATTTCTTGCCTTTTTGTAACACTGGCTTGTATACTTACTTACTGACTTGTACACTGACTTGTATACTTTCTTTAAATGTCCTCTGCTGGGCGGAGCAGTAACGGGCAAGTAACATTCAGGCGTGGATTACGCCCTAATATATCGGTTTCTGTAATCACTTCAAGTGCACTTTTAATGAGGCGTTCCAGCTTGAAGTAGTCACTTTGAGTACACTTGAATAAAATGAGACTTTCTCGGATGTTAAACATTATAGAAAAAAACTAAAACGAAATCTTCATTGAAAACAAACCACAGGAAAGGGCGATTCTTTATCTACAGTTCTACCTATTGAGAAAGTTATATTGCTTTTTAGTAAAAAGGTAAACCTCAGGCTTTTTAGTCTGTTGCTAAGATTCCGTTGGCTTACAGTAGAATCTATTTTGATAACGCTGTTTGTTAAGAAGCAAAAGGTTCTTTTTAATTTCTCTCAAGCAATTGACTATGGAATTAAAACTATTGAAAAATTCAGCATTATTATTTTTATTATTTGATAATTAATAAGGATGCTCTTAAGATAGGTATCCAAAGTTTGTCACACTTGCACAGACCAAGTACAGGTGGTGATAATCGGGCAAACAAGAAGGGTGATATCATGTCTAAAACTAGTTCATTCAAACGAATGACATTCACCATATCTCGCACTCTCAAGGGTTATCACTGTCATACCGTTGTGCGCTCAAGTTTTTTTTCTGCCCCTCCATGGCCCTTTTTTTCTGTGCGAAATGACTAGTAGGGGCATGGATGTGCCCCCCCCCCCCCCCCCCAAGTTCCCCCAGCCCCTGTGCGCCCGCCCCCTCAAAACTTAGAGGTCCGTTACGGCTCCGATTTCTATCATCGTCTTAATGTATAAATTTTAGAAAGTTCCATTTGAAGAGGACAGCGCACTTAATGCCATTGAAAAAGCTTTTCTAGAATTGTCATTTCATCACATTCATTAAAAGAAACACGTTATTAAATTGTAACTGTCGAAAGTCGCTCTATCAATATTTTTCAACGCAGCTGTCTTCTCTTTAAAAGTGAAAAGGAAAAAAAAGAGATCCAGTGATCTTGTCATAGAAGTTGATTACCGATATGTACGAGAGGTGTGACCCACTCTAATCCCAGCCTTGTACTTTTCCATGCTATGGCTTTGAAAAAAATACCACGAAACAACCGAATAAAACCCGAATACCAACACGTGACTCAAATATCGTGCATTGTGTAACAACTCTATCCTCTCCGGGAATATGGTTATAGATCGTGTTTCGAAAGTTCTACACGCATCCTAACGACAGCACTAGGGGCTAGAGGCTTGTTGCGTCCTCCTTCCTCTCCGCTGTGATAAAAGCGCCTAAGTTCGCAGGCATTTACCGCTCACTAGCGCCTCAGAACAAGCCTCTCTAGTGTAAAATTGTTTCAAGATTATTTTTTAAATATAAAATGGTTATTGATATCGTCAGTGGATAGGGATTAAAAAGTTCTTTATGTATGACTCCCCGTCGCCATCCGCCTCTGGGGAGATGGGAGGGGAGTACTATGTGGCACAACAAACCTCTGAAAGGGAGAGGTGCTGACATGACGGAAAAACCTGGAAAACGCGCAATTCCAGATAGAGAAAGAAGAAACTATTTCTTGCAATGGCTATAGGTTCTTTGTATTACGGACTGATTTTCAAAACACAAATAACGTGAGGCTGAAGTGCACATCACCAGATTTTGGCTTTTTAAGATAATTTTCCTTGATGATCATTGCCCTGTGTATCAGTTCAGGGACGAAAAGCTCAAATTTCAATGACACTTTAAAAAAAGTCGCATCAATTTAAAAAAAGTCGCACTTGATATTTTGTTTGCTACTAAGTTACTAAGTACTCAGAGAAATTCTCCGTCTTATTCGATGTGAAATTGGCTTATTTGAAGCGTCACGTCATGTTTTTCCGTCGTCAAAGGTGATATGTTCTGGGGAAATAGCGCAAGTACACTCTTTTATTATAAGAACCTTTTTTTAAGAACCTGAGATTCCACCCATGCCGAGGCTCAGATATCAGAAAAAATATTGCTTTGTTAGTCCTGATGCGTTTTAAAATGCAGAATCAGATTGTGCTAAAAAAAAACAACCTTATATATATTGCTATTGCTTTTATATATATTGAACATTTGTGTAATTCTCTTCCTAATAATTCATTTGGTTTTTTTATTTTTGTATACACTAAAATTTAAGAACATCGTTTAGAGCATACTCAGCCTTGAAATGCTCCAAAAGTAAGAACAGCCAAGCCTCAACTCAAAATTAGAGAGTTTTTATATAAAAAAAAGAGTAAGGGAAAAAGCCCAAGCACAGGCTATAGGAAATGATGTCTTATGTCTTGTTAGTGTAAGAATTAAGCACGTATTTCTACCTAGCGCGTATATTGAATACAGTTAGTTTAGTTAGGAATACGTGCTTTATTCAACACTAACAAGACATTAGACATCATTTCGGAGTAAAATTATCCTATAACCCGTGGCCCAAGTGGAGAAGAAGGCCAAGTTTTTGTTATTGTTGTTGTTGTTTTGTTGTTGTTGCGGTTGCAACGCGAATTCTCGAAGTCTTTTTTCTCTTGCAAACCGGAAGTTGGGGTCGATCTCACAAATCGGGGTCATTTGCCCAAAATAATAATCCGATGGAACTAAGACCTAAAAAAAATACAAGCTGCCATCAACTTTTGCTAGCATTAGGACAATTATTAGCACAACAATGTGAGATTAGTGTTGGGACGGAAAGCACTGTAGATTAGATACCGCTCTAAGTAGGTACAACGATGTTTCACTTTGACCTATGTGTAAAAATCCAAAATCAGTCTATTTTTTGTTTTAATTTAACTATAAAATAGCCTGTAGTTAATAGGTTAACATCTTCCCTAGGTGGTAACCACAGAGTGAATTGTAACAGTAGAAATAAAACGTGTCCGGCCTGTAGGTAAGCTAGGATTGGGATCCCTGTATTCTAATACAAAAAAAACGTTCATTTATGTGCGCTGAGTCATTTCTACTTCTTTCGCTCGTTACGACCTTCGGACTTCCGTTCAAGCGAGGAATTAGGTAAGAGATGTCGTACATCGCAAAAGGTATAAGAAACAATGGAGGTTTTTGAACGCCTGAGAAGTTGTGATATTTTAATGCAGTCCGGCGTTCATCGACTGCTTCAGTCTTTCAATGAATTACTAAAAATGGGATCAGACATACAAAATTGGAAAAATATAGATGAACCTTGGGCTCAAAAGTATGCTGAGATGTTATCACATTGGAGGGAAGGAATAGACGAGCATATTTGTATATCAGGCAGTAGTGTCGAGGTAGGAGCAATCTGTCGATCAGCAAGGAGTGGGTTATATGAACTTGAATGGGATAAAATGGAAGAAATTGGAAGGATGACTGAAGAGGTAGCTTCGCAGTATCTCGTTCCAGTTGAAGGCATACTTGGTTTTTATTACGTCAGACCCGACTTTCATGGATCAGCATATATTTGCGACGATTTCAAGGAGACGAGAACGTTTTTCGAGATGTTCAAATCAATAAGCATTGTCCAACAATCATCTATCTGCTTGTCCAATAGGGAGGTAGTGAATGAAATGACCAAAGATAGCGATGAATATGTAAATACCGATGTTTTGAAAGCCATAAGGTCACCTCTCTTCACTCCAACGGGGCCATCAGCAATGACTAAAGTACCTATTAGTCTGTACTTTGCCAAGCTTCGTGTATTACCTCTCCTATATAGTTTTATAGGAGCAAGTGGTGGTTACTGTTCAATTGATAATGTTTATTGCATTGCCTTGAAGTTTACCCCAGATTGTGTAGTCTCTTGGTTGTCAAACCGTGACGAGCTATGGCCGCCAAGTGACGTTCGACAGGAAATACTGGTAAATGGTTTCCACATTGTATCAAAAAATGCACCAGGTTTTAAAAACTCGTGGCATCTTTCCACATCTTTTGCTGAGAAATTACTGTTTGACAAAATGACTGGATTCCAAAGACTTGTATACCTTGCTGCGAAGACAGTGTTTTATTTACATCTGAAAAACGGTGAATGCAGGTACAATAAAATTGGAGAAGAAAACCAAGAGATTCTGTCATCACTTCCATCATACCTCATAAAAACTGTTTTCTTTGAGTTCTTGCGCAACAAAAGCCAAAAGGAACCGGATTTTTGGGAGCAGGAAGATGATAGGAGATTTTCTCAAGCATTAGCAGAAGTATTTGAGTTATTAAAGTGTAAGTTAGCTTCAAAAGTCTGCTATAGCTTCTTCGTCCCTGACATCAACATTCTTGAGATTGATGGCGTTATTCCAGAAGACAAATATATCACCATTACAAGCAAAGTGTTGGAAATTTGCAAGAATCCAAGAGTGTTTTTTCCAACAAATATTAACAGAATTGAGGTTCTTACATTAAACTATGATTTATTCATCAAGACAGTTAGCACCATTATTTGTGTAGAAAGAAATGCCATGTCATCTTCGAAACAAGCAATAAATACAGCATTGTTGTTACTGGAGTGTAAAGACGTTTTCCAAAAATATAACAGGTGAGTTATATGAATTTTTTTCATTGTGTTCGTGTATCGAGGGGACTTTCTTTTAAAACTTTCCATCTCTTTGCACTTTTAACACGGTGAAAAGCTTTCTCTTTTTTTGGGGGGGGAGGGGGGGGGGTCAGGGCGGCGGAGGAATCTCCATTATTACTGTTATACTAGTTTCAATGCTAAAATAGTAGGCACCAATAACTGTTTTTTTAAGGTGAAAGGCTTTGAGAGAATTATTTTGAAGGTGAAAAGCTTTTTGGGTGGGGTGGGGGGGGGTAATCTCCATTATTACTGATACTGAATTGCGATCTCAAACTGGATTTTCCCTATAAGAGGAAGTAGACAATATTTTTTTAGTCTCTCGTAAGGGGACATAATTGGTTGGTTACCATATTGGGACAATTATAATATTCCACAATTGGGACCATCTATAAACTCGTCTACTGGAAGTTTTACCACAGGAGGTCCGGTAATCCCCACAAACTTTATACCATTATTGATTTGCCATTCCTATGGGGAGCAATAAGATAAATAATTTAAACGGGGTTTACCGGTTTTCCGCTTACACAAGTGACCAACAGCAGAGCAGCTTTATAGATAAAAACAGGGGGTAGACATAAATTATTACACACTCCCTAGACTTGCCCCTCCTACATCGTTCTGTTGTTTTACAGGTTAGAGCACTCAGTAGACGATGAGTTTACCCAAGAAGAGCATTTCTTTAGAGTCGGATTTAGGGCATTCTGGGAAGAAGCGTCGAAGTCATATCTGTTTCGAGCTGCAGAACAAAGACCTTTCTTGGAGCTCGAGCGCGAGTTCTGTGCAAAGATATATGTAAGATTGGTTGCAGGGTCTTCTTATCAAATAACAGAGTTTGAGGAACAAATGATATCTCTTGGACGGATAAACGAAGACGATAAGAAGAGAATGGAATCAAGGCGGCAGGCTACTTCTCGCCACGATTCTCTTGAAGAAGGCAAGTCTTATTGTGAACGATACATTACGGAAGGAAAGCTTGACCGTAAAGGATTCATGGGGGAATGCTGCGATGGCCAAGTTTACCAACTTAATAGCGGAAGACTCGGAAGACTAGAGCGTTGTGGAGAGAATATAATCTGGAGAGATATTACTAATGAAATTCAGTATACAAATGACAATCAAGAGGGTAGTCTTCGCGGAGAGAGTGATGACAAACAAATCTGCAGAGAGACAAGTCAAGATCACCACTCATCTACATTTGAAATGGGATCAAATGATGAAGGGCACATATGTTGTGGCCTCAGATGTGTTATAATGTGATTCTGGATCATTTGTGGTGGGCGTGTTCCAGGCCAGCTCAGCCGTCCCTTTCTTCTACCCAAAGACAGGGCCATAACAGGGCAGAAAAACTGGGGGAGGGGATCTTGTAAGCCACAGCTTTGTTATTGCTGTCATTTAATATTGGAAGGCACATAATGTGTTAAAATCTCGAAATAACCATCTAAAAACAAAGTTAAATACTTTATTTACCAAATTTAATCGAAAATACCGCCAATCTTGTTTTAAAAACTTTCGTTTTTCGAGCTTGCTCGGTTATTTCCTTATTAGACCTTACATACCATATTTGGGAGTCCACTTCAATCATTTTTATCTCTTTGAGCTTTGTCTAGAGCTTTGTAAATCGAGAATTTGTCTAGAGCTAGAGCTTTGTAAATCGAGAATTTGTCTAGAGCTTTGTAAATCGAGAATTTTCACGTAAACTTGCGGGAATTCGTGTTTACTATTATTTCGCTGGCAGCCATCTTGGAAATGGAGCCTAGTCCCTAACGTTTTAGAATATCACAGGTCTCCCGCGCGCTCGCCCCAGGCTCTTTTAGACCATTTAGAAAAACGACAACCATTGATTGCTCTCTTGTTGATATGCATTGTCTCCGCAAACTCATCCGATGGGAATAGATGCTTTTTACACTTGGTACTTTGCTAGGAGGATAACATTGCGGCTAACAGAGGCTGTTTGAACACTGAAGCACTGGCCTGCCCTATGGGCGTAACGGCCCTGACTAATTTAACTCTGATACAAATATCTGTGTCATGACATCTAAAAGATTATGTTTATGTGATATTTTGTCATTCCAATATCTTAGCAACACTCTTGTTTGTTAGCATCCTCGGGGACCCAGGGCGACGCGAAGACCGGAAGCGAACGTACGCTCGAAGACGAAAGAACGAGGAGAAAAAGACTAATTCTTTCGCGCGCTTCCTGTGTCCCCGATCTCCGCGACGCCCTGGGTCCCCGAGGATGGTTTGTTACATGCATTTGTTCAATTACTTCAGAAGTCTCTTTGGAGGAGGACGTCAGATCGTTGCCTCTACAAATGTCTAACCGGTCTGGTACCACGTGTTCTTAACGGGCTTCCTGTGCTCGGAGATGAGCCATGAGGCAGCGTGGGGGCTGGGACAAGTTCACCCACAGATGGTCTCCTGTGACGTCACAAAATTTTATCATTTTAGGAGATCCAGCCACAGGAAACCTGCTAAGAACGTCTGGGACTAGGCGGCTGTCTGACCACATGTTAAGATATAACGTTGTTTTCATTGTCCTTTTATCTGTATTTCCTTAATTGTAGTCAACTTGATTGCGCTTTGTTGCTCGCAATAATCTTTTCCAATCCGGAAAAAAATAAATTTACCTCATATCCAGTGCCTGCGCTATTAAGTTAGGCAGCTGATCTTCATTGAGTTGGGTTTGTGAGGCTCTTCGGGGATTCTCAAATGTAACAGGCGACGCAAGTCCAGCAGGACATGATGGCCTGTCAATGAGAGGGACATATCAGGGCCGTGCGTAGCAGAGGGTGGGGCACTGGGAGCATGTGCCCCCCCATTTTCAAAAATTATAAGGAAATGACCAGAAGAGGCGTGGCTGTGCCCCCCCCCCCCCCAATATTTTCTTAATACTTTTGTACCCCCCCCCCCCTCCAATCTTACGTGTCCTGCAACGGCTATGAACATAGTTACCAAATTTGGTCGGATCAGAATTTATGCAACACCATGCACGTTACAACATACCATTTATAATCAATTGTTTCACGCTTTGTACTAGAAATATTCTTAAAAAACCTAACAATAAAAAAGACGCCCGTCTACCTGCGAATCATCCTTGGAAACCAGGAGAGGGGGGGGGAGGGAGGAAGGTAGGAAGGAAGGAAGGAAGGAAGGAAGGAAGGAAGGAAGGAAGGAAGGAAGGAAGGAAGGAAGGAAGGAAGGAAGGAAGGAAGGAAGGAAGGAAGGAAGGAAGGAAGGAAGGAAGGAAGGAAGGAAGGAAGGAAGGAAGGAAGGAAGGAAGGAAGGAAGGAAGAAAGGAAGGAAGGAAGGACCGTAAAAGTAGACAGGGATGTGCGCCCTATCTTTCAGGATATAAAATCCGACCAACTGCTCTCCCTTAGGTGAGGGGTGTTCAAAGATTCTTTCGATTCTGCAATCCCTAAAGGGGATCTTTATATTGGGAATTATGATAGTAGTTTTCAACTTCGATACATTCATCTTCTGATACACCTATTTCAAATAATGTTGCACTCAATAATCCATGTATCGTAGCCCGCGGTGGTTCATGGGTAGCGTATAAACGTCTGAATCCTTGTATGTGAAAGCCATGCGAATGTTCATAAGAACATGAACAAAAATTCTACAGCTTGTGAAACCTGGATTTGTATTCTATTTACGCTTATTTGCTTATTTACTTGATACCCATGAAGCCTTGCGGGTGAAGATTCTCCTAGTGCAACCTTTTTTTAATTGTATGTTATAAACGAGCCCTTAAAAAGGGCTTTAGTGCCCTCGATATGGAAGTTTCAAGCGGTTCGCCATTATTACTTTGTACAAAACAGTCCTTTAGAAATAATCGAATCTTGACTCATCCTGGGTACCCAGGGCGTCGACGGCAAAAAACGTCGAGTTTATGTCGAGGTCAGTGTAACGAGGCGCGATAAAAGAGCCGTCTTCTTTCCCGCCCCCTTCCTCTTGACTTATGCTAATTTGTTAATGCGCCTGTTGCCTCGACACCCAGGGTTCCTGAGAAAGATTTAAACTGTGGCACTAACTTTTTTCGATATATAACGGCATTGACCCCTCAACCGGCCTGTACCGGCTTTGGGAAGTACCCACAACCCAAAAAATTCATAAATGCAAAATCGACACATGAAGATGCTCAGGCATCAGTCTGAAATATTCATACAACCAAGGTAATTTCAACTACTGTTTAGCCAAATAATAGCTCAGATTTCTAAGCATTCTGGGAGATCCAATAAAAAATTCACGAGGGGAGGGCCAGTAAACACTCCTATCCCAAAGTTTGAATGTTTTTCTTTTCACCTCAAAGCCAAACAAATCAATTCCAGGTCATACAGAACAAGAAAAGCAGCTTGGATACCGCCGAGTAGGTGCAGCGGTGTTTGGCTTTGACGGGCTGTAAAAAAAACTCAAAATAGGGGGGAGGTATTTGTTTTTGGTCTGTTTTTTTTTTTTTTTTTTTTTTTTTTTTTTTTTTGTAAATCTAGCTATAGCCAGGAGCTCTTTACTTGACGTAGTTTAGCGTAAATGATAATTTGTTCCAGTTCCGCGTCTTTTATACTGCTTTTTAAATTGCTTATATTCGACTAAAAAAGCTTAGTTGTTGTATAATTTGATGCCGGCCTTTCGTTGGTACATGCCTTCGGCATCTACAGGCTCCGTTACAGGTAAAAAGAACATATGATAACATTGCGCGGGAAGCCTGGGCCGAGCTCATTAGCGTCGAGTTATGCGCGGAATGACTCGCCCACCGCCCTAACTTTTATCGACAACAAACAAGTTATATGTGAGGGAATTCAGCCCTAAATACTTCACAACATCGGCTCTGAGTATCGCCCAAGCTACCATAATGGCTAGAGAGCAAAAAGACGTGGATAAACAATACAAACTTGTGGTTGTTGGAGGTGGTGGTGTTGGTAAAAGTGCACTGACTATCCAATTTATCCAGAGCCACTTTGTGAGCGATTACGACCCAACAATTGAGGATTCGTACCGAAAACAGTGTGTAATAGACGAAAGAGTGGCTCATTTAGATAGTAAGTATGCTATTCGTTTGATTTAGTGTATTTTTGTGTGGATATTTAGCTTAGAGTAGCTACAAATCAAACATTTATTTGCCACAAATCCCCCTATAGCGTGCGAGCTAGCTCGGCGTACCAGACTTGATTAAATTTACAGTTTCGAATGTTCGTTAATGGAACATTTTAATCGAGTAAAACGAGGCTGTGTGAGTACAATGCTGGTACACTGCAATAACGTAGGTGTTTGATGAAAATATTGCATGTGTATAGGAATTTCACGCGCCCAGATAAAGAGCTAGCTATTTTGATTCCCTCCTAAAACAAAACCCTCTTGTTCGAAGCCTCTCAGTTTTAGCACACTCTTGTTTCCTCCTAAACTATCATTATTACTCGTGTTTTTTTTCTGGCGGGATTGTTTTTTAGATAATCTCAGCTACAATATTTTATAGACCAAAGAAACAGAATACTCTATTAACAGACGTACACACATTGATTTATGTATTTATGCACCTAGAGATGTCTGTCTGTTGATAAAAAATGCCCATCACTTTAAAATTTATCTTCGACCAGATTATTTTCGGACAATTTGCTTAATCTTACATTATATTATACAGATTTCGCAACTACCTGTTTCTGATATTACATTAATTTAGGTGTTGTCAATGTAGATTTTCATAACATAATACTCTTAATACCCCTTGAATTTTAAATGAATACACCCCATAATACCCAAATTTTAGGCTTCGTATTTGATATTACGACTTTTAGAGTCTTAATTTAGAAGAAACTCTTATTTATAAGGCTTGTATTTCCTGAAGAATATCAGGAAATACAATATGTGTGCAATGGCTATTTACGTACTCTATTACTATTGCTATTTACATATTGTATCATGCCATTCACACACTCGGCGTTACACAAATAATGTCCACTGTCAATATGTTTCCCCTAAAACATCCAATAGACCTTTAGTTCTTATTTAATTTTGTTTATTAGCTATAAATTGCACCATTCTGTTCATTCTAGATAGCTTTGTTATGATTTCCTGTGTTCAGTAATATTTCCCACACTTGGCATATTATAAACATGCATCATTATAGGACTGGTTCAGCATTAATGGAAAGCCTTCTCCCTTCTGCAGATTAAGTCATATTTTGTTTATTGTTATGTTACTTTGATATTTCTTTTCATTGCACAATCGTTCTGTAACCTATTGTCTTCAGGCAACTACCCCCCTAACCCTGCTAATCCAGTGTATTATTTTTTCAAGTACTTTGCCATATCAACAAATAAATGTTTTTCTTCATTGAGCTTATTACCCTTTGGTGTTTCAGGGTCATAAGGGGGTATTTTTGGTGATTCTTGAACAGACTTTATAGGTTTTTGTGAACTATGCAAGAGAAATGTATACCATCTCTTTGTGATTCATGAGTGTGGAATATCAGGCCTGCAGCAAGGGAAATCTGGGTGTGGAAAGGACTACCCCTGAAAGGTGTCCTCGATTGATCCACTAAATTGATTCATTTGATATGCTTAATTGCCTTCCAGAATACTGTACAATTGCCAAAAATCATGAAAAAGCTACTGTACATAGATTCTGTTGGTATATTTTTCGGTATATTCAAACATTTTTTTTATGAATTATGATTTTTCTTTTCACATTTATAATGTACGGGCTGATAAGGCTAAGGTAAAGCCATTACACCAATTTATGGTCTAGAAATTGTTAAATATTGATATATTTCAATTTATTTTAGTAATCATATCTCTGTTGTCTTCGATGCATTCCTTACATGGTGTGGTTACAGTATAAATTCTTATCAAAATTTGGCAAAAATACATATATAATTGATGGTCCTTTCTTTGGTCGATTCTAACCAAAAAATATTCAGTTCCAAACAATTCAGTAAGGAATGGGGACCAAATATATGCAGTTTTGCAGTAATAGGCTCAATTGCTAGATTCATGTTTTTTTTTCAATTTGTTTAAACAATTTTGTGATAGACACAGTTCAAAATATAGAGACCACAAATAGATTGACAAGTTCAGTCTAAACTTTAGCCAATGGATTTTCTTATCTTGAATAACATTGACCACATCACTAATTCACATAGCTTAGAATGATAATTCTCATATAATCTTATCAAAATATAAATATTAACAAGTTTTAGTGGCCCATTAAGCCTTTATTTAGCATTCTTAGTTTACTGAATTTCCTATAATCTGCTTACTGGCTGGGACTAGCTATTTTATCTCTGGTTCCTTCTGATACGCTTTTAAGTACAGTTAAAGCTGGTTACATTTGAATATTTTAGAATGTTGTGTGTTAACTACAGTACTCTTTCGTTTGAGCATTTAACGATAGCTTTAAATCCTTCTTTTTTTCTGGCTTATATTTATCAAAAAAAATAGATAAGGGCTTAACTTTTTTTTTTCTTGTTTTCTAAATGAAAGACTAAATAGAATAATCAGAGCCACCCTTTCCAATTTCTAACAAAATTCACCTAATGCCTAACAACATGTAACAATTAGGGCAATGAATGTACAGTTTTTATTTTTTTGTCTATGGATGTTAATCTTGAATTATTGTCTGTAAGCATTTGCAGCGCAGTTGGCAGAGTAGCGCCCTCTAGTGCCTCTCATGGCTGGGTTCCATTCCTTGTTCTGACATGAGTAGAGTTTGTTGGTTTCCGCCTTTTTTCTAAGGCCTTTCCTCACTCAACATAACCAATAATTTTGGTCTAAGCAGTGTTCCATGGTTAGATATTAGCCGTATGGTGGCTGCCTTAGGCACCTTCTATGTCTTGACCAGACTATATCTGCATCATAATAATTTAGCATTCCAGCTGCAAGAGAAGTGATAAACTTACCAATTTTATTGACTTATTTATTTATCTGACTAATTTCTACAAATCCTCCCCTTTCAGTTCTTGATACTGCAGGACAAGAGGTATGTACAAATTTGATAAAATGACTTATTTATCACTTTTATGATGAAGTATCTAAAGATTTTATTTGTTCAGTAAAAACACAGACAGCCAAACAGGCAGAGGGTCGGTTGGTTAGACAGACGGCCATTCAGCCAGGAGTAATGCATATCACTACGTACTGTAAAAGTATTTATTCATTATGTTATTATCTTTCAATTTGTAGGAGTTTAGTGCTATGCGAGAGCAGTACATGCGAAGCGGAGAGGGTTTCTTACTTGTCTTTTCAGTAACAGATCGATCAAGGTATGCTACTGTGTTCATATGTACTAACAAGGCCCTACATAAACTTTTTAGCAATGAGCCATTGGCTCCTAAATGGTCAAATCTGGTTGCCAACATGCAGTATTAAGTTGCCAATTTCTTTAAAGAAACTCTTGAATTGAGATATCTTTTTTTTAATTTTACAACTTGGGATACCTGTTGTTTTAATACTGTATTACTTGGGATACCTGTGGTTATTATATAAAAAGGTATACCCTTGTGTACAGGGCTCCATGTCTCCCTTCCCAGAATTCTTTGTATTGTTGTTTTTATTAATTAAGGTTTTAAAGTAATGTGTAGTTCCAGAAAATACCCACACCCCCCTATTGAGGGGGTAGGAGGTATGAGCCCCCACCCCTCTGGAATTTCCAACTCCCTGGAAAAATAAATACAGTAACTGTTAAGGAAAAAGAGCATTTTACCCCCCTCCCCTCTGGAAATTCCTGGGCATTTGAACCCCCCACCCCGCTGGAATTTCCAATCCCCTCAATGTGGGAGGTATGGATATTTTCTGGAAATACACAATACAGTAGCTATCATACAGATGCTTCAGCAACTCTTTCACTTTCTTCTACAGTGGAACTTTGGCCTTTTAATATCTGCTTTATAAAAGTGTCTAAATATTTAGGACAGTTTTCCTTCTTTAAAAGGCCACTTTATAAAGAACACCAATCAATCACATTGTAACAAGAATTTTTTCTGATGAAAGCAATGCAAGCGAAGCATCCTGTCTTGTCTGAACTAGCCCCCTTTAAAATTTTCACTGATCTTTATTTTTTTATCTCTTCCAGTTTTGAAGAAATAAACAAATTTTATAACCAAATCCTTAGAGTAAAAGATAGGTAAGTGATGCTTGTTATTTTGTTTACAGTACAAAAAGTGTGATTATGGTTAATTAATTGTTTCTATCTGTTTTTTTTTTTTTTAGGACAGAATTTCCTATGATTATTTGTGGTAACAAATCTGATTTGGAATATGAACGAACGGTAAGATTGCTCTGTACCCTTTTAATGTACAATATTATGGCAGGATTGAACTGAGCCATAGCAGGCCTTATAGTTTAGATTTTAGGAAATTTTGGAAAGCTTGGAAAAATAGTAAAAACTATGGAATTGCTAAAATAACCACCCAGTTTCATCAAACAACAATTTATCTCCTTTTATTTCAATTACAAAAATGATGTACAGTATCACATTGAGCAGAGGGTAATGGATTGAAAAAAGAACTCTCAGGTTTCCATAAAGGCTCTTTATTTACTCAAACCTTGAAATTGCATAACGTTAGCTCGTCAGCAGATTGGGGCCTCTCACCTCTGCTGATACGTGTGCGTTTCACTGTCAAGACATGGATAGTATCTTTCTGTTTCTCGGCCTTGAATTTGGGCTGTATTTGAGCTTACTAGAAGCTTGTGTTCCTCAGTTCCTCCAGGATGGGCTATTCTTAATTTTAATATTAGGACTTGAAAGGGCCTGGATTACATAGGATGCTCTAAAACACATTAGCTTAACTACATAATGATCATTTCATGGAAAATTGGTTACTTTCTGCTTTTAATACTTGGTTGAAAACTAAAAAGCAGGGAGATTTTATGTTGGTTCAGTCCCACAGTATTGAATGTAAACAGTGCGCCTGACTGGGGCTCTTTAATGTTTTTCATAATCCCAGGTTTCTACAGCAGAGGGCCAAGAACTTGCAAGGCAGTTGAGAGTAAGTATTCTTTGCTAATGGCCACAGGTAGCCCAGAGTGTTAGCACGTCAGCGTATGGGGCTTCTCACCACAGGTGACCCAGTTTGTTAGCATGTCAGCGTATGGGGCCTCTCACCACAAGTGGCCCAGTGTGTTTAACGTGTCAGCTTATGGACCTCTTATCTCTTTCAAATGGCACTTCCCTTTGTGTCCGGAGCCAGACTTTACTCAATATTACACACATTGTTAACATATTTTTGACATGTTGTTTCTTTTGTTTTTCAACCAGATACAATACTTGGAAACTAGTGCAAAGCAGAGGACGAATGTCGACCAGGCATTCCATGACCTTGTTCGTGCAATACGGTGAGCTATAAATGCCCCATGTTCTGTTAAAGAATGTCGATCAACCACTCCTTTGTTATATTTTTTATGTTTATTATAATATGTACAACAGTTTATTTGCAAGAAAACTACAAAATATCAATCCCCAATGAAGTCTGATACGTTATTGACAATAATTGATAGAAAATATCTTGGTTACTTGCTTGAATTAGCCAATGAAAATGGATGCTTTGTGTGACTCTGAAATGTGCGGGGGCGTAAATACTTGAAATCTTTGTATTTTTGCATTACATTAAAATGCTTCCATTCACATGAACTCCGTCCCATTTATTTTTAGGCGATTCACAGTAGCGACTGAGGCCCCACCCAAAGACAAGAAGTCAGGCAAAAAGTGTACAATTCTATAGAGTGACCAAAGCCTTACATATGTTTCTTGCCTGTAATCACTACGATGCTGTTGGCAGCACTAAGCCTAATCAGGCGTTATGACTGGGTTTCCTGTGGCGGGTTCTCACATGTGTGACATCACAGGAAATAATTAAGCTCGTCCCAGACCTCTCACCATCTCTTCAAGCACAGGAAGCCTTATTGGGTCTTGGCTGGGCAATAGCATCTACTCAGCAGAATGCTTGCCGAACCTTTCCTTTTTTCATGTCAAAGATTTCAAATTACAGAACAATGGTTATTTTGGTAAGGGAAAGCTGTGGTCCAAGGAATAATTTATTTGTTATCAGGAAGGGATTGTCATTTCTGACGTACCTCTAAAATCATGCATTGATATTTTTAGTCTTTGAAAAAGGGGGGAAGATTTGGCTCGAACCCTGTGTAATAATCAGTGAATTGAATCACAAAAGCTTCTTTTGTTTGGTAGAACGAATCATGATGAAAACAGAGCTGATAAGAAAGGTGTCCCGCGGAAATTGTTTTTTTCATCGGGGTAAAGCCAAGGATTTATTATCCCGGTACAGTTTTCCGTCTAAAATGCTATGGAATTAAATAAGGTAAACCAGTCTGCCATTCTATGCTCCCAAATAATCCAAAGTCATGCAAAGGATGTTAACATTTCGCTAAATCAATCAAGAAGATGATATATTTTAACCAAGTTGTTTTTGAAGTATCAGATTTCAGTCGTGATTTTTTGTCCAGCTCTCGTGCAAGTAGATTGTCGTATTTGTAAACAATACCCAAAGAGTAGCTGATCTGCACTAAAAAGACTCTAAGAAGACCATTTCCTAGCTAAATACCAAGTGTGAAAAAGCATCCATTTCCATCGGCTGGTTTGGGAAAGCTATTTGTGATTTTTTAGATTTTTTTTTTATTGAATTCCGTAAATCGTGAAATATTAAACATTGTTTGAAGGTGGTTATTTTGAGATTTCGTCACATATTTTTTCCAATATTGGAAAAAAACAATGAAATAGGTGTGGCTCTTTTAAGTCCTTGCAACCGACCTTACAGACAATGTTTTTTAAATCATATTTAATTAATCAAAATATTTTTTATTAAATTAATTTCTAAATAATGGACATCATCAAAAATATCTATGCATTTTACGTTTTATCAATAGAATAGAGTCGTTTGTGCGTAGAATGGAGTGAACTTCACAGCTATTTACGCGGATTTATTTCCCTACACCTTGCAATGATGTTAATCGCGGCACGGAAATTTCGTCTCACCATTCGGGCACAGAGACTTAGAGGGTTCCCCCCCTTGTTGGGCGTGGCAGATTTGGTATCTTGAAGGGTAGGAAATTAAGAGTAGCTAACAGGTCTCAGGTTCTTGTGATAAGATTTAATTTTAAAATATATTCTCTTACAGTATATACGAAATACAGAAGGCTATTTATCAGTATTTGAGTAGTGTGTGGGATGTTAGAGTGTTTACAAGATTGATTTAAATTCTTGTACTATAAACACTGTGATTGCAGACGCGGTGACCGCGCGCAAATCAAACAAACAGTCACAAATATTAACAGTTTTCAGATTCGGAAAAGAAAGTTATTTACCGGCTTTCACTGTTTCCTAACGCTCGGTCGTAGTTTTTCTTAATACGACCCCCCCCCCCCCCCCCCCCAGCAGGTAAATAACATATATTTTTTCTTGGTGGTCAAGATCTCCCCTTATTTTTCTTCGACCAACAGACAGTGCTGAAAAACCCAAGACTAGTTCCAGTACCGCGCGGTTGAACCAGCCTTTTTGGTTTAAAATGGCGGCTTTTTACTGGCGAACCGTCACATTTTGGCGAATGCTAAGATAACTAGCGAAAAGCTAAGGCTAAAATTTCCTTTATGACTCCCTCATTATTACACAAATCTGTCATCTTTTTTACAGTATGGTATGGCACAGTATGGTTAACGCTGTACAGTAAGTCAAAACAGCGACCGAAGTCAGCCATTCGTACCTTTACTCGAACGATTCAACACTGAGATTTTGTTTGTTTTCGCCAGAACACGCGCATGCGCATACGTTATTCAGCACTGTCCGTCCAACGCTATTTGTGTCTCGCTCCTGGCTCCCGCTGTTTGCTGGGTTAGATAGTAGCAGTGTTAATATAGATTCATATGAAATTGATCTTAAGTACTCCAAAAAGCGAAATCCTCCTCTTCTCATACGACTGCCCACCTTGTACCCTTTTCTCTAGAATCGGAGCACAACCGAGGAGCTGTCAATTTTGCCTTAGAAAGAATTCGATACACAGTTCCATGCGGCGCTCAGAGTGGCGACAGACCGGCAATCAGGAGACCAGTGTTGTACTCCTGTATTTCAGATTTCTAAACATTGCTGGTAACTCGGCGTTGTCCTTTTCTTGAAATAAAATTGGTGCACATGCTGTCGCGTGATTTTCATAGAATTTTTCCTGAGTCCGCACTCCTAGTGCTGGATAGTTATTTTCTCGTTTTGTTTTGTTGACTTTTTTTGCATTTTTTATTTCATTTTGTTTGTCATTTTGACGTGTTTTCTTATTTTTACAAGCTAAAGTTTTGTGCTTTTTATTAGCATATGAAGCATTTTTAGCTTGTCTTCAGCCTTTCACAAAAATATGTCAGTCCCTAACGGCATTATTGACCTTTTTTCTCCCCCCCCCCCCCCCCCCCCGAAATTTCTTCCCTTTTATTTCATTAATTCATGTTTGCATGTATTATTTGTTCAAGGCCATTTATTAGAATAATGAAATTATTACATGAGTTTAATCTTCAGGGTTTCTGGTTCTGGATAGTTGTTAATCCAAATAAGATAATAATTGTCACGAAATTTGCTAATTTGGTGTTAAAATATGTTTTAAAGTGACTTTTTATGATGATGATAAAAGTTCATTTATAGCGTTTTTCTTTCTTTAAAGCAGGTGGTATTATGTCATGATTATTCTAATGATGTTAAACTTGACTAATTGAGCAGTTTACATCTGTCACTTTGGCATAAATACGTAAGAAGACAAACACGAACAAATTAGTTTACTCCAAACCTATCTCTTCTAGCTGTCGTTTGAAGAATACCGCAAGAGCGCTCTCCAAAGCATGAAATACAAGGTAACATTCCTCTTTTTTATTTTCGGTTATATTTCTCTCGCCTGCTGTGAAAAAGATCGCCAATTTGGTGATCTAAATGAAAATGGAGAGACGCGAGGAATGGGAGTTATGGATACATTGAGCCAGGCAACTGTCGAAAAACAAGCTCTTGTGCGGGAAATTGTAGCGACATCCCTTAGGGAAGATTTACAAATTCTTCTTGATAACAAGAAAAACAGAAAGAAAGAGCGAATTGAAAATGTTATTGAGTCAGTGACAAGTGAAAACAATTACGACCTGAACAAGCTATCCAAAGATGTCAAAAAAGGCCATTTGAGCGCTTTTCCAAGTTGCAACGATGAGGTGTATCCATTTAAAGAGAGGAAAATCATAAAGGACCGGGTAAAACATGAAAAAACCGAGCTTTCTGAGAAGGGTTCCGAGCAAGGCGTCGATGTGTATGATGGCAGTTCAACAGCTAAGAGTTCTTCGAAAATGCCACTTAAAAGAGAAGAAGACGCAGGCCATAGCTTATCCATAAAAAGGCTAACTAAAGAGACTGAACCAACACCTGCAATCAAGGACCATGAAAGTCAATTAGCGAAGACGGCGAAGAGAGCTATTAATCTGAATATCGGAACAAATGAAATAATAACCCAGGCTCCATCAAGCCCAATTAAACCACAAAACTCAGAGATTCGTGAAAAAATAATTTACAAGATAAGTAAGACAAATGTTGGAGATGATACATTTATTTTCGCTGCAGCTAAGACCTATGAACCAGAACGACAATTAGAGAGATCTAACAAGAATCAGAATGAAGCAACTGGAGAAGCTACATCTGCTTTTTCTATTGGCAGTTTCAAGCCTGCTTATAGAGTAAGAAGGGATTTTGCAATTCCTCCATCGGTACCGTGCTCGAACGAGAAATTGTCCTGCAAGAACCGATGTCAATTGGAGCGGAGCAAGGGACAAACTGACCAAGAGGTACGCTGCTTCTGCGATCCGTACTGCAACATTTATGAAGACTGTTGTTTTGACTATGCGTTCGAATGCGTGGGAAACTCAACACTACCGACACAGGAAAACGAAGAGTGGAGTTGCTTGGATGAACGGAATGAGAACGGTGGGATCTGGATGATAAATTCATGTCCACAAGGATGGAAGGATAGTGCTGTAAATCAAAGCTGTGAGTTAGACTGGTTGGAAGATCTTAACTACGACAACTATAAGGACCGTCTTGCGGTCGCTTCCAGCGACGGGAGAACATTCAGAAATAGATTTTGTGGGCTTTGTCATGGTCTTCCAGTGGAAAATTTGTCCTTTTATGGACTCTTTTTCGTTTGCTCCCTCACGCCGCTAAAAGGATCAACGCAATCTGAGGCTTTACAGTTTCTCTTTGAATATTGCTCACAACCTTACCAAACACCCAAAGAAGGCATGTACCGACGATATTGCATTGATAAGGTGCCAAATTGTTACCAAGGCAACGCCCCTCAAAACAATTCGTTGAGTGAAAAGTGTCAATCTACAGTTCACGGTATTGTATTTGAGCAAACGCAAAATAGGATAAACTACAAGAATAAATATTGTGCTTATTGCAATGGGGTTTTTAATATCGCGTGTGGGCCGGCCAAAGGGTTTTCTCGAGGAGTGGCTGGACAAGGAAAGTCGATCTCTGTCCTGATGGATCTCGGCGGGGAATCGAGTGGATCGCGACAAGTGAATGTCCAATGCTCAGAGGGCTTAGTGTACGATGTTTACTTAGAAACCTGCAGATCGGGGTATTCGCCGAGTATTCTTATGTCGACCGAGCGGAAATTTAGAGTACGGTTGTGGCTAAAGTGCAGCAAGGCTATTCCTTTTTCAGCCACAAATGAAGAGTTTATGTGGTCCATAACATCGAAATACGGCCTTGAAAACACTACAGTAAAAAACGGAGAGTTTGTCAAGAAATCATTTGAGCCATTTTATACCGCCTCATTCGATCTTTCCATAAGTTCAAGTAATGATAGCTCCGCCCTTCACGAGATCCTTAATTTCGAGAAGCCGTTTTCCCTGTTGATCAACAATGAAACCTTCATAGTTTTAAAAGCCTCTAAAAGAACTATGTCATGCAATGACCTCGATGTTTTCTCGGGGAAGGAATACACGTTTTTACCTTATTCACACCAAGTATTTATTAATATCACCGAAGAAACACTCAATGAAGGGGAATACTTTGCAAACATTTCAGCGGGAATAGATCAAACTGTTCTACTGTCTGGTCCAGTCCAAGTTTGCCGATTTGTTAACTGCTCCAGCCCAATGATCGCTCTTCAGAAAGACGAGTATGACTTACTGAAGAACCGGTCTGTGTTCCACAAGGCATCTGGAACTATGCATAAGCGAAAGGATTACTTAAACATCAACAACACAGTCTTCATTTGCACGAGTTTCAGCAGAGACTACATTAGCCCCGTCCCTAACAATGCTGAGAAAGTTCTTGTGATATTAACTTATGTTGGGTTCTCCCTGTCTATTTCTTTCCTTCTCGTATTCCTGGTCACTTTCTCGATTTTCCAGGAACTCAGGACACTTCCTGGAATACACGTGATGAATCTCGCGACGTCGCTTTTGGCTGCTCATATGCTTTGGCTTGCTGGATCTGGACAGACTGAGGATCATTCCGCCTGTCAGATAATTGCTATTGCGCTGCATTACTCCTTCCTTTCCTCGTTCACATGGATGTCAGTCATAGCATTCGACACTTGGCGGGCTTTCTCAAGCAAAACCCGACGACACAACAACGTTATAAATTGGAAGCGTGTTGGCCGCGTGATAGCGCTTGGCTGGCTCCCTCCTCTCGGTTTCGTTATTCTATGCGTTGCTCTTGACCAATCAGGAACCGTTACCATTGACTATGGCGGTGCCAAAGGCTGCTGGATAAATAATAAATGGTCAAACATATTCTTCTTTGCTGTCCCTGTTCTTGGTCTGCTGATATGGAATATCGTGTTTTTCGTCCTAACTGTTGTTGCAATAAGAAAGGTGATGAAGCAATCGTCTATGGCCCAAGACAAGGAGTCGTATCGTAATGACCTTGTTATCTACGCTAAGATAGCATCTCTGATGGGATTCACGTGGTTGTTTGGGTTCTTGGCGCCATTCACAACGTATTTTCTCATGTTCCCGTTTGTCATCTGCAATTCCCTTCAAGGGGTCTTCATCGCAGTTGCTTTCCTTATGAATGGAAAGGTAAAGAAATTGTACTGTAACCTAATGAAGAAGAGTGATAGTACTAACTCTTTATCAAACTCGACGAAGCATAGACGATACAATTCGAATAGATCAGAGGAGACCCAGATTTAAGTTAATATAAAAAAAAGTATCAAAAAATAGTGGTAGTATTTTAGTTGATAGTTTGCCCAAACACTTCTACTTGTTTACTTATAGCTCAGCCAGTTTGTTGCTATTAACGTCCTCTTTTAAGATTCACCCAGCTCTCTTTAATTCCAAATTATGTTTAAACATAATTTGGAATTAAAGAGAGCTGGGTGAATCCAAGAGCGTTGAAGTATGAGTGTGTTTGATTTACCGAGGGGTAATTTATCAAGGGTGTTGGATTGATAGAGGGGTAATGTATCAAGGGTGCTTGATTTATAGAGGGGTAATGTATAAAGGGTGTTGGATTTACAGAGGGGTAATGTATCAAGGGTGCTGGATTGATAGAGGGGTAATGTATCAAGGGTGTTTGATTTATAGAGGGGTAATGTATAAAGGGTGTTGGATTTCCAGAGGGGTAATGTATCAAGGGTGCTTGATTTAGAGAGGGGTAATGTATCAAGGGTGTTGGATTTACAGAGGGGTAATGTATCGAGAGTGCTGGATTTACAGAGAGGTTATGTATAAAGGGTGTTGGATTTACAGAGGGGTAATGTATAAAGGGTGTTGGATTTACAGAGGGGTAATGTATAAAGGGTGCTTGATTTAGAGAGGGGCAATGTATAAAGGGTGCTGGACTTATAGAGGGGTAATGTATAAAGGGTGTTGGATTTACAGAGGGGTTATGTATCAAGGGTGCTGGACTTACAGAGGGGTAATGTATCAAGGGTACTTGATTTAGAGAGGGGTAATGTATAAAGGGTGTTTGATTTACAGAGGGGTCATGTATAAAGGGTGCTGGATTTACAGAGGGGTCATGTATAAAGGGTGTTGGATTTACAGAGGGGTAATGTATCAAGGGTGCTTGATTTAGAGAGGGGTAAAGTATAAAGGGTGTTGGATTTACGGAGGGGTAATGTAGCAAGGGTGCTGGATTTACAGAGGGGTAATGTATCAAGGGTGCTTGATTTAGAGAGGGGTAATGTATAAAGGGTGTTGGATTTCCAGAGGGGTCATGTATAAAGGGTGTTGGATTTACAGAGGGGTAATGTATCAAGGGTGTTGGATTTACAGAGGGGTAATGTATCAAGGGTGCTTGATTTAGAGAGGGGTCATGTATAAAGGGTGCTGGATTTACAGAGGGGTCATGTATAAAGGATGTTGGATTTACAGAGGGGTAATGTATGTAGGTGTTGGATTTAAAGAGGGGTAATGTATCAAAGTTGTTGGGTAGCCTTTCATTTATATGGGACTGATTATTTTGCAATAACACACAAAAAAGCCTGCGTATCTGAATTGTTTTGTTTATTTAGAAAAATTTAATATATATAATATCGATAGTCAATGCCTGCAACAAAGAATGAGGCACAAAATTTACGTTACATTCTCACATTTACTGTACAAACATCTATAAATACATTATACAACTATAAAGAGTGATCTAATTAACTAGTTCAGGCATAATGTCCTTTTTATGTTAACATTATACTAGCATATTATATCTTATAATTTATACAAAACAAATCGAAAAGAAAAAAGTTTTATAAGAGAAATCGGCAATCAGTGGAAACCCTTCTCCTTTACCCCCTCCCAATTGTAGATTAGTCGTCTATTATTTTGGCATCATTTGCAAATGTCCCATTTCTCAAAACATTTTCTTTCAGACTTGAGGACATTATCTGTTAATAGTATAGTGTTATATCTTAGTCGTTAGCTGTCACAACAACAGGGCATCATACAGGGTTACTTTTCACCCGGGGTATTAGTCATGTATCTATGATCGTCTTGTCCATCCTTCAGTCCCCCGAGACTGTAACGCTCGGTCTCCGCTCAAGTGTGACGTCTAAAGCTAGTAGTACAACAACATGATGTTAGTAAGAAAGGATGATTAGTAAGAAGGAGAGAAAAACGCGACTGCAGTTATAAGCATGTTGAGGCCACAATTTGTTATCAGGTCATGCCACATTTGTAATAAGGTCTTTCTACATTTGTAATAAGCTGCAACATTTGTAATAAAGTCGTGCTACATTTGTGATATGGTCATGCCACAATTTTAATGAGGTCCACATTTGTGGCACGACCTTATTACAAATGTGACATGACAATTTTACAAATATGGCCTCAACATTTGCAAAACGAGCTGAAATACATGATTCATTAGCCTGGTTATCGTGTTTGGATTGACAGAACAAAGCATTGGACAAAGCCTAATATCAATGTCAGTGTAATCAGGAATTATGACAGATAAACTCTGGTTATGATCGTTAAGTCCCAGTAATCAATCCAGTTAAAATGAAGAAATATTTGTTGTAAAAGTCACATGCAGACATGACGGAAAAACATGACTTGACGTTTCCAGTAAGCTCATTTCACATCGAATAAGGCGGAAAATTCCCCTAAGTACTTAGTGAGTATTATCAATAAAAATATCAAATGCGACTGTGACGATGTGACATTGAAATTTGAGCTTTTCGTTCCTGAGCTCATACGTAGCGCAAGGATGATCAAGGAAAAATATCTTAAATAGCCAAAATCTGGGTATGTGAATTTCAGCCTCACGTTATTTGTGTTTTGAAAAGGGAAAATCAGTCCGGAATACAAGGAACTGATGGCCATTGTGAGAAATTGTATCTTCCTTCTCCATTTCTTCAAAGTGCGCATGTTCAGGGTTTTTTCCTCATGTCAGTAAACCATGGAAAAACCTAAACAAAACCAAACATGCAATTCTAACTGAGGCTCTCCATTGTCAACCAAGACACACGTACACAAACATCCAAGCTGCCCCCACCCTCCCTCTTCCCACTCCCCTCTCCTCCCCACTGCGGCCCTGCCGTTCGTTTTTTATCTTGCATTTTTAAATGCCTTAAAGCATATGCAATCGGACAAATAGAAAATATATACATCGATATTTACAATATGTAAGCTTCGTCTATGTTTCCTTGTTTGCCAAGGGGCAGATTTTATTCTAGAAAATTTGGACTCAACTTTAAAGAGTCTCTATCTCCCAATATCATCGTGCTAGTAAATGACTTAAAGAATCTATTGTGATATATTCGATTGAATTTGTTAAAAAAAAGTACAACGCTATGTTTTAAAGAGGATTATTTCTTAGCGTAATTTGTCTTCTATTTGAATGAAAACAGTAATAATGGTGTGGCTCACTACGGCTCTTTAAAAAACTAATAAAAGATAATAATCTTTGTAAAAGATTGTTGTCTAAAATTTGTTGTCTGCCTATGCTTTATAGTAGACTCAGCCCATTTGCGCAGTCAATTTAGCTACACCACAATTGGGGTAGAAGCCATCAGTCTTTAGCCTGTTCAGCGCGCTTGTTGCATGAAAGACGAAAAACCGGTCTTGTTTAGCTGAGCTTAGTTGCATGAAAAACGGAGAAACACCAATCTCCCTATTTTTGGTCGAGCACTACTATACTAGAACGGCATTTCCGGGAGCTTTTTATGGGCCGCTTTTCGAGAGCGTTTTCCGCAGGCTACAACTCTTTGATAAGACCTCCCGATTAAAAACAGCCCTGACGTGTTATATAGAGTATCTATCTCTGCCCAAACCGCCTAAACCTAAAGTCAAGATTAGTTGAAAAGAAACAACTTCTTTCATGACTACACAATGAAAGAGAGTCGAATGACTCATGGAATTATGAAGTTAACAACTTTTTTCATGACTATCTACAAAATAAAAGTGAGTCGAATGACTCATGGAGTTATAAAGCTACGCGTGATATGCGCGTCATACTACTTCCTGATTTTATACCTATTAAAACATAAGTAATGACTTTTAGAACATAAGTAATGACCAATAGTATTCGATCTCCGACTCTGAGACTTTTGGTGCGTTTGGTTTCATAGCCAAACCATATCGTTTGAAACCTTAAAATATTTTGTTTTTATTAGATAGATCTAGATTTAAAGGCTACATGAACTTAGACCCATCCCCTATGATAGCTCTATAGCCTTATTGATATAATAGCCTATAACCTACTATAAATACTATAGCCTTATTAATGATATAGCCTACTTTAGATACTATAGCCTTGTTGATAAATTACAGCCTATTGAATACTATAGATACTATAGCCTCGTTTATATTATAGTAACCTAGTTTAGATACTATAGCCCTCGTTTATATTATAGCCTATAACCTAATCTAGATACTAAAGCCTCGTTTATATTATAGCCTATAACCTAGTGTAGATACTATAGTCTCGTTTATATTATAGCCTATAACCTAGTGTAGATACTAAAGCCTCGTTTATATTATAGCCTATAACCTAGTGTAGATACTATAGCCTCGTTTATATTATAGCCTATAACCTAGTCTAGATACTATAGCCTCGTTTATATTATAGTAACCTAGTCTAGATACTATAGCCTCGTTTATATTATAGCCTATATACTACTATAAATGCTATAGCGTTGTTGATGTTATAGCCTAGTATGGTATAGCTCTCTTAGCGCTTTTAACTCAGGCACCGTACTTTTCTTGGTTTCCATCTGCATCCTGGGAGTGTTTGGCGTTGTTCCTGAAGGGTTGTATGAGTTCCGCAGGCTCCGTTTCATTTCGAGGTTCCTGATTTTCCTAAGAAACTCTCTCCTCACCTAAAGGTCCATCATTTGGTAAAGATAAACAACAAGAGGAAATGACTCAGTATGATTCATTAGAAGGCTCATAGTATGTTTAATGCATGTGTGCAAACAGACAGAGCCTAGTTGGGGGGGAGGGGTCTAATTAACGCAATACCGCACACAATTTTCGAAAATTACCCCAATACCGCACAGAAGGACGAGGTTTTGAAGAGCATGCGTGACATTCCGTTAACACCGCAACACCGTAATATTTTTTACCGCAATACCGCTGTCTATAAAGCAAAATATCGCATCTCGCAGTGTTTTGAAATACCGCATCACCGCATGTTTTTTGCTCTCTTACCGCAATCTCTTTTTTACCACAAAAAAGACCAATACCGCAATACCCAACGTCCACCCCCCTCTAGTGTTCCAGGCGTCCTTATCCGGGTTTTCTGTACTTGGAGATTGACCGTGAGGCAGTTTATGGGGTCTTGAATTGGAAATCAAATAATTATTTGGATTCAGTACCTCTGAACTCAGCAGACAATAGAAGACGAAGATTAGGAAGCCCTAGCAGAATAGAAAATATGTAGAAATTAATAAAATGGTAACAAACTTTTCCTTAGCTCACGCAAGTACGAAGGATTTGCAGATAGGGGTTTACAGCCATAGGAATTGTATGGAAAGCGAAAACCATTTGACGATCCTTCAGTAAGAGCAACCAACGTTTTGGCATCCAAAGTCGGGGCTGGGGGTGTGGCTCCACCCTTTCCTAACTCATGTTGCTATAGTCATAACGTTCTTCGCATCACTGTTGTACTCGAACCTCCAAGGGATATCTGAATTGAGTTATTTAGGAATTCGAATCCTTGGGACATTACAGCTATTTTATTGATGGTACAATTTTTGGGCTCTAGGTACTATGCATTCAAACAGACAATATACATAGAGGTAGATATGTTGTTGAACGCTAAGGTGTGGGAGGTTTGTAGGCGCGTACACAGGGGTGGGGGGGGGGGGGGGTGGGGAGGCTCTCCCTCTGCGGCCAAAACGTATCTTCACATATGAAGAAAACGTTGTCGTTTTGAGGGACTGGTACCGAGGACTCTTAGTTTCTTTTCAGATACTTTCTTCATTGACTAAAGATGGTCACAGTCACTGTTTTTTTCTTCTGATTAACAGTCATAATTTTTACGAAGCACCTGCGGTACGACAACCTTAAAAATGACAAGAATCATGCAGCTTTTCCAGATAAGGAATATATTATTTTCCTTATATGGAAGCGACCTCGTTTGACCAAAACGACAATTTTTGGCAAAATTTTCTTGATATGAAATACTTTGCTTTGTCCGTATAATATGGCTGCGCACAGCCCCTAGGAGCCTGCCCAGCAGTTTGCGTCACTTATTGTTATGGCTCGAGTCATCGGCAGTCAACTTTAGTGGTGCAAACTCTTGTACGTACCTGCATGGAGTTGAAGATAGCGAAAAGATACTCAAACATGACAGTTTTGTTGTTGAACGCCAAGAAGCCAAAGAGCCATGTTAGACCAAGGATAGGTAGAAGCGTGACGAACGCCTTAACTAACGCCCTGGAGAGACAAACACTATAAATCATGGGCTATTACATCATGTGAACTTTATTTAGCGTTTCTCAGTACATGCTTGAATAAACCTATAGAAATGGATGCTTTTAGTTTGTGTGACTCAGTGGTGTGCTGCAGCGTAAAATGGCGGCGTGATTGGGCTACCTTTGGATTACCTCGTACAAGTACTGCTCAATCAACCTTTTTTTTTCTGGACACGCCATAAAAGCTATTGAACTCGTCTTTGAATCCAGTTTTCGTGTCTGAATGAATGTTTTACTACTTCACATTTTTGTGTAGCGGTGTGTGAGAGTTTTCTTGTTTTCTTCGTGTGTATATTTGTGTATGTGTGTTTTTTTCTCTTACTTTGAGCTGGTCTGCGGTGTGTGAGAGTTTTCTTGTTTTCTTCGTGTGTATATTTGTGTATGTGTGTTTTTTTCTCTTACTTTGAGCTGGTCTGCGGTGTGTGAGAGTTTTCTTGATTTCTTCGTGTGTATATTTGTGTATGTGTGTTTTTTTTCTCTTACTTTGAGCTGGTCTGTGACTCGTCCTTCAGCATGACTGCTGTCACTCGCAGAACCATAAACAGGATCACCAAATTGAACTGGAAATAAAGTAGCAGTCAGAAAAACAACAGAATAATCCTTGAAACCAAAAGTTAGCTAAGTCAAGCCCCCGTAAAACATTGCCATTGCACGGAGCTTAAAAACGTAGATCTGACTTAGGTGTGACATTGTTGTTTGAATTATTTGAAGTTGTTTTATTTGAAAGCTCGAACTGTCACTAAATCTAAAAATACAACCTTGAAAAGCAAAAAGAAAAGAAGAAATTTTATTCTCCAGACTTGCGTGTGGTAATGTCGTTAGCTTTTATTTGAATCTTAAAAACTGATCGCAATCTGTGCTTACCGCGATAACTACTAGCGCGGGGGCTACGAAGGCCCAAATTGCTCCACTCTCCAGAGACAGCCAGCAACTGCATACAACATGTAAGAAAACATAGAAGGTTAAAAGGGCAATCGCGCCAATTTACTAACGGCGGGCCGACGGAAACCACAATCGACAAAAGACAAGACAATCTATCAGAATTCGCGCTATTTAACAGACCACCCGCTCTAAATTACAGTCACATCCTGAAACTTCCAATAGACACACTGCTTTGACAACTTTGATTTTTTTTTCTCGTTTTCCGTTAATACTTACGTTTAAACATCCTTTGTAATGTCTTATTTTTAAGTGAAACTGAACCCTTCATCATGGCAACTCACGTGTCTGGTGTATAGAAACTCCAGCGGAACGCCGAGGCACAACACAGGGTGAGAAGAGCTGGTAAACCTGACACAAGGATAAACAACAACAACAACTATCAACAACATCAAATTTAGTACCACCATTATGAACAACACAACGATGAGAGCAAAATGAACAATGAGCGATGCTCATCATCATCATCATCACCACCACCACCACCACCACCATCATCATCATCATCATCATCATCATCATCATCATTCATCATTCATCATATCAATATTTGGGTGACCTTCAAACCCGCTCGGTCAATCTCTGTGAGGCCTGGGTCTAAGGGCTTTTCAAGATTAGTGAGATAAAAATTTGACCAATCTGTCAGGTTTTTTTAGACAAATTTTTGCCACGAGTCTCAAATTGACAGGAATCAGCATTTTTCACCATATTTTCTGGAGATCAGGGAGCGGGAAAACTTTAGCTCTTCTAAATATGGGCATCAATGACCATATAAGGCAATGCAAACGAAGGACACTATCCTTGGGGAATATGTTTGATATGATCACCATCATTCATCATCATCATCATCATCATCATCATCATCACCACCACCACCACCACCACCATCATCATCATCATCATCATCATCATCATCATCATCTATCAGGGGCATAGCCAGGGCCCCCCTCCCCCTTTTAGGCTCTTACCGAAAGTGCTAGCACTTTTTTGGCATTATTTGGCTTCGCGAGCACTTTTTTTACATTTTTTCCCAAAAAGCACTGCTAGCATTTTTTCTTATTATCGACTGATTATTTATATAATTTCGCGTTAATAAGCACACTCTGACTTCACATATGTCGTCCAAAGCCGCAATTTGCATTCATTTTCGTCAAAGGAGCCGAGGAGGCTGGGGAATATGTTTGATAGGTCAGCGGTTGCCTTCTAGAACCCGGTCCTTCTCGTCAGCCCTCCTCGTGACTCGTTCCAAGATGGCGTCATTCACTAGCAATACTGGAAGTCAGCCAAGCAAGGCAGAGATAGCTCGAGAGCGTACTCTGCCATCAATCAGTGGAAAAAAACAAGACTAGGGGGAACTGTGATGTAAGGAACATAAGCATACATGATCCGATTCAGCAATATCCAGGAGAGGAACTAACAATCAAAGACGGGAAGTTGTTTTGTCTGGCATGCCGCGAAATAGTGTCTTCAAAGAAGAGTATTCTAACTACACACTTGGCTTCAAAGAAACATGGAAATGGTAAAGAGAAACTGAAGAAGTCTAAGTTGAAGGATCAGACTATTATGGAGGCTTTTAGAGCGCCGGACATGACGCAGAAAGACAGCACTCTATCAATATCTGAACGGGCCTACCGACTCGAAGTGGTCGAAGAGTTTCTGAAGGCTGGCATCCCACTTGGGAAAATCGATATGCTACGCTCCCTCTTAGAAAAGAATGGCCAACGTCTCACAGCAAGTGCTCATCTTGGTCAGTACATTTCAATTGTTCTCAAGCAGGAAGTCGAAAGGATAAAAAATGAACTGACTTTGCCTGGCCAGACTGGCATGACAAGAGATGTTTCGATGATCTTTGACGGAAGTACACGACAAGGAGAAGCAATTGCTGTCATCCTGCGTTTCCTTGACGAGAATTGGTCGATTATTCAACGTCTCGTCAAAATTGATATATGTTCCAAGTCAGTGAATGCGGATGATCTTGCACAAGTTCTTAATCAGTGCCTATCAGTTGATTATGGTGTCAAGGCCAATTCGTTAATCGCAGCCATGAGAGATGGGGCAAGTGTGAACCAGGCAGCGTTGGATAGGATTGCATTTATCTTTCCTAAGCTGCTCAACGTCGTGTGTTTCTCACACACGCTTGACAATGTTGGGAATCATCTTGTCATTCCAACTCTTCTAGAGTTCGGTAGCGTGTGGCTTCGCCTGTTCCGCCATAGTTACAAGGCAAAGCTGTTGTGGAAAGATCTGACTGGGCAAAGACCGAGATCATACAGTGAGACCAGATGGTGGTCAAATTGGGAAGTCTACAAACAAATGTTACTGCAGTTTGGAGATATTAAGGGATTCTTGATAGAAGCAGAAGCCGCTAATATTGGTCCACAGTTACTCCCTCAACTCCAGGCAATACTTTCCGATCCTGAGCGAGTTATCAACCTGAAGCTCGAGCTCGCCATCACCATCGATGTTGGGGAGCACTTTGTAAAAGCGACCTATTTCTTGGAAGGTGATGGCCCTTTCGTGTTCTCGTGTTATGAGAAACTCCATGCTGTTGCCCAAGCCTGCCAAGCCCCTCACTTTCCAAACGTGCGTGCAGTCGCAGCAGCAATCGCTGAAGAAAATCCTGCCCAAAACGTAGCAGCCCTCGAACAGCAGGCAAAGGCATGTGTTCAACCAGCCATAAATTGGTTTCTGAGAAAGTTTAATGTCCAACTATACAACACAGTGTTAGCGTTCAAGGCTGCGAGGTATATGTGTCCGGTCAGCGTCCAGTGGCTGAAGCCAACTCAGCACTCAGTAGAGGCCTTGCGAATCTTCCCTTTTCTCAATGATGATTGCATTATCAACGGCCTAAAAGCTGAACTACCTGCTTACTTAGCTGCCACTGCAGATGTGGTAATCAACACAGAATAGCGAAAGGTAAAATGGTGGCACGACCACAAGGAACAGCTCCCTCACTGGGCTTCTGCAGTGAAGAAAGTGCTGTTGGTGCAGCCATCCTCGGCTGCAGCAGAAAGGGTATTCTCTGTTCTCAATTCTGCATTCAACGACCAACAGGAGCATGCCTTAGTTGACTATCTGCAAGCAAGTTGATGACCCAGTACAAAAAGCGATGACTAACTTCTAAAATGGGTAACGATGACCCAATGACAAGCGTGTGTTGGACTTAAATGGAAAAAACATTGATCATTAAATTTTGATGTTAAAACATGTGAGCGAAAATCTGAAAATGTAATGTTCTATATGATTAAAAAAAGTCTGAAAAATGAGCACTTTTTTTAATCCACAAGCATTTAAAAAAAAGCATTATTTTAGCACTTTTTTGGCAAAAAATAAGCATTGCTTTTAGCATTTAATGCTTTTTTAACGAGCACTTTCGGTAAGAGCCTACCCCCTTTAGCAGCCAAAAATTCAATAAATGTATGAGAAATTATCTAAAATACAGGAGAAAATGTCTTAAAAGTCCCTTTTGAGCCCCCCTCCTGTTAACAATCTTGGCTACGCCGCTGTCTTTATCATTATTAAAACCTTACCATAATCACCAACAACATATATTACACAAACATCATAATCGTCACCACAATGCTAAACATCATAACCATTATCAGAAATGTCATCCCCTAATCACAAAAGGCATAATTATTAGCATCATCATCATCATCGTCGTCGTGGTGGTAGTCATCATTGTCATCATTATTAGCACCACCATCATCAATCATTTCCAACAATATCTATTTCACAATCACCATCATATCATCATGCATTATCAGCAATGTAATCACCATCTAAAACATCACAACTACGAATACCATACGTATTATCGCCATCATCATCATTATCAGTATAATTTACCTTCTATTTCATCATAATCATGAACAGAAACATCAACCGTTTATAATTAACAACAACATATTGCATTTAAGATAAAACAACTCACCCCAACCGATAACTGTGTAGATCTTCTTTCTGCCTCGACCGGAGTTGAAGACTCTTATGACAAGGCAGTAGATATGGATGCCCTCCACTAACATCCACGTGAACACGGACATGTAGAAGAAATACAGTAGCACGGCTACACTGAGGCACAGGCTCTGAGGTGAGACACGAAGGGAGGTAAGTGAACACGGACATGTAGAAGAAATACAGTAGCACGGTTACACTGAGGCACAGGCTCTGAGGTGAGACACGAAGGGAGGTAAGTGAACACGGACATGTAGAAGAAATACAGTAGCACGGCTACACTGAGGCACAGGCTCTGAGGTGAGACACGAAGGGAGGTAAGTGAACACGGACATGTAGAAAAAATACAGTAGCACGGCTACACTGAGGCACAGGCTCTGTGGTAAGAAACAAAGGGAGGTAAGTGAACACGGACATGTAGAAAAAATACAGTAGCACGGCTACACTGAGGCACAGGATCTGTGGTAAGAAACAAAGAGAGGTAGGTGAACACGGACATGTAGAAGAAATACAGTAGCACGGCTACACTAAGGCACAGGCTCTGTGGTAAGAAACAAAGGGAGGTTAAGTGAACATGGACATGTAGAAGAAATACAGTAGCACGGTTACACTGAGGCACAGGCTCTGTGGTAAGAAACAAAGGGAGGTTAAGTGAACATGGACATGTAGAAGAAATACAGTAGCACGGCTACACTGAGACACAGGCTCTGTGGTGAGACACGAAGGGAGGTAAGTGAACATGGACATGTAGAAGAAATACAGTAGCACGGCTACACTGAGGCACAGGCTCTGTGGTAAGAAACAAAGGGAGGTTAAGTGAACATGGAAATGTAGAAGAAATACAGCAGCACGGCTACACTGAGGCAAAGGCTCTGTGGTAAGAAACAAAGGGAGGTTAAGTGAACATGGAAATGTAGAAGAAATACAGCAGCACGGCTACACTGAGGCAAAGGCTCTGAGGTGAGACACGAAGGGAGGTTAAGTGAACATGGAAATGTAGAAGAAATACAGCAGCACGGCTACACTGAGGCAAAGGCTCTGTGGTAAGAAACAAAGGGAGGTTAGGTGAACATGGACATGTAGAAGAAATACAGTAGCACGGTTACACTGAGGCACAGGCTCTGTGGTAAGAAACAAAGGGAGGTAAGTAAACACGGACATGTAGAAGAAATACAGTAGCACGGCTACACTGAGGCACAGGCTCTGTGGTAAGAAACAAAGGGAGGTTAAGTGAACATGGACATGTAGAAGAAATACAGTTGCACGGCTTCACTGAGGCAAAGGCTCTGAGGTGAGACACGAAGGGAGGTAAGTGAACACGGACATGTAGAAGAAATACAGTAGCACGGCTACACTGAGACACAGGCTCTGAGGTGAGACACGAAGGGAGGTAAGTGAACACGGACATGTAGAAGAAATACAGTAGCACGGCTACACTGAGACACAGGCTCTGAGGTGAGACACGAAGGGAGGTAAGTGAACACGGACATGTAGAAAAAATACAGTAGCACGGCTACACTGAGGCACAGGCTCTGAGGTGAGACACGAAGGGAGGTAAGTGAACATGGACATGTAGAAGAACTACAGTAGCACGGCTACACTAAGGCACAGGGTCTGAGGTGAGACACGAAGGGAGGTTAAGTGAACACGGACATGTAGAAGAAATACAGTAGCACGGCTACATTAAGGCACAGGCTCTGTGGTAAGAAACAAAGGGAGGTTAAGTGAACATGGACATGTAGAAGAAATACAGTAGCACGGTTACACTGAGGCACAGGCTCTGTGGTAAGAAACAAAGGGAGGTTAAGTGAACATGGACATGTAGAAGAAATACAGTAGCACGGCTACACTGAGGCACAGGCTCTGTGGTAAGAAACAAAGGGAGGTAAGTGAACACGGACATGTAGAAAAAATACAGTAGCACGGCTACACTGAGGCACAGGCTCTGTGGTAAGAAACAAAGGGAGGTAAGTGAACACGGACATGTAGAAGAAATACAGTAGCACGGCTACACTGAGGCACAGGCTCTGTGGTAAGAAACAAAGGGAGGTAAGTGAACACGGACATGTAGAAAAAATACAGTAGCACGGCTACACTGAGGCACAGGCTCTGTGGTAAGAAACAAAGGGAGGTAAGTGAACACGGACATGTAGAAGAAATACAGTAGCACGGCTACACTGAGGCACAGGCTCTGAGGTAAGAAACAAAGGGAGGTAAGTGAACACGGACATGTAGAAGAAATACAGTAGCACGGCTACACTGAGACACAGGCTCTGTGGTAAGAAACAAAGGGAGGTAAGTGAACACGGACATGTAGAAGAAATACAGTAGCACGGCTACACTGAGACACAGGCTCTGTGGTAAGAAACAAAGGGAGGTAAGTGAACACGGACATGTAGAAGAAATACAGTAGCACGGCTACACTGAGGCACAGGCTCTGAGGTGAGACACGAAGGGAGGTAAGTGAACATGGACATGTAGAAGAAATACAGTAGCACGGCTACACTAAGGCACAGGGTCTGAGGTGAGACACGAAGGGAGGTTAAGTGAACACGGACATGTAGAAGAAATACAGTAGCACGGCTACACTAAGGCACAGGCTCTGTGGTAAGAAACAAAGGGAGGTTAAGTGAACATGGACATGTAGAAGAAATACAGTAGCACGGTTACACTGAGGCACAGGCTCTGTGGTAAGAAACAAAGGGAGGTTAAGTGAACATGGACATGTAGAAGAAATACAGTAGCACGGCTACACTGAGGCACAGGCTCTGTGGTAAGAAACAAAGGGAGGTTAAGTGAACATGGACATGTAGAAGAAATACAGTAGCACGGCTACACTGAGGCACAGGCTCTGTGGTAAGAAACAAAGGGAGGTTAAGTGAACACGGACATGTAGAAGAAATACAGTAGCACGGCTACACTGAGGCAAAGGCTCTGAGGTGAGACACGAAGGGAGGTAAGTCAGCAAGAGAAAGCAATCATCAACAATGTGCGTGATGTCAGGCTTTTGGGACTTAATCTTAGAAGCTGATAAAGGCGCTACGTGGTGGGTTTTCAATGTAACAGGGTTTATTCGAACATCCACCATTAGAGAAGAGACGAAAAGTATCAATTAAAGGGGTAGTGTCATGAGTTTGCCGTGGTCCACGGTTTCCTTATCCACGAACACTTGGAGAAAAGAAGCTGCTATTTTAATTAAAGACATAATGTCACGAGTTTTACGAGTTTTGGGCCATCTTCATCCATCATAAGAGAAGAGCCGGAAGCTATCAATTAAAGGTGTAGTGGCATGACTTTTCCGTGGGCCACGGTTTACTCAATAATCCAACATTAGAGGAGAGACAGAAACTATCAATTAAAGGGATAATGCCAGGTTTCCAATAATTAACGATCAGCGGAGAAAAGAAAACTGGACTGAAGAACCGCTCATCAGTGACGTCAGTTGACGTATTAAAAGCGTTATCCCTTCGTTGAAGCAAGACATAATTGCAGCTTTTAAAGTAACAGTTCAATCCAGCTTCTAGATCTGGGGGGATGCATTCTGCATCATGTGGCGGTTAGTTCTTTTTGACGACTTTCCCAAGCGGGGTTTGTTTGCTATAAGGTGTGCTTGTGCGTTTGTGGACCAGCCAATACTCTCGTCCGATCCTTCGCGCGGAGTGTAGGGGAGATGACTGAGGCCTAAAGGTCATATGCTTGCACTACAGTTGCTACGTCGCGCGCTAGTCGTCACGTCACGCTAACTCGCTTTCGATCGGTCTGTCTCCCCTCATATTCTGCCATAATCGTGCCTAGTGTATTCATTGCGTTGCAAAGCGGGCATTTCCTTTTCACGCGTAAAGCAACATTAACAGCTCGTCAAACATGCATGCAGTAGACTTACTTGAGGCTCTCTGTGCGTTGCACCAACAATAAAAAGTATTTGCGCAAAAAGTATGGCAGTGACTAGGTTAATGTGAATGAAAACTCGCTCTGACCGAAGACTCCTGCAACGAATACAAACAAAAAGACATTAAGACCAAGAAGTGTTTCTAAATGGTGGCAAGTCTGTATTTTCAAGACGGCCGTTGTTTTTCACAATACGGTATATCTATATCAATATCAGGCGGAACGGTAACAAAATTCCAGAAAGTGCCATGATTTCATAACACTTGTAAATCCCAAGACAGTTAATGCACAGCTGAGCACATGTACGACTCTCTATAGTCTGTTTTACCGGAATAGAGATCTCCTGGTATTGGGATTCCTGTTTCGCTTGGGGAAGAAAGAGTAGATCGCCAGTATTCAGACTATTCTTATACATTCTAACAACGTAGCACGGCTCTCTATTTTATTGTACATGCGCTCTTACTTACGGAAGGAATAGGTGAGTTAGGATCGTCAGGACACAGCCGGCAATTGACAGTCCAAGGCCGATAAATGTGATGTACGTCAGGTAGTCGTCGTGAACGGTAGGGTCCTGCGCACGAGAAAGAGAGTCGGCAATTGTGCTTTAATCATTCGTTATGTACCTATTTTAATAAACTTTGTCAATGCAAATTGCGAGTGGCGGTTCCAAGAAAAATTGCTGCTTTTGGGTATAATTATTTGTAAGAATAAAAATGATGAGTAAACTTAAACAATTTTTTTAAGGCTAGGGTATGGTCTTACAAGGAAATCCCAGATTGAAATTTTTAGAAATGTTCCTAGATTTCTTCTAGAAAAATCGTAAATCAAACCTTTGCTTTTAGTCTTGTTAGTATGGCAAAGTTGGTCAGGTGATCGCAGTAACACGTGATCTGCGTTGCGTTCCTCGGTCCCAGTCTACACCCTTCAATTGACCAGGATCCATGCGGGCTACCATCACTGATAAAAAATGCGTGACCAATAAGAATCAAAATCAAAATTTTTACTAATTACGTATAAATCTCTTCACACGTTCAGGCTCAGGTCTATATCTCTGATGACCATCTTTCCCCCTTTAAACTTTAACGCCAGCCAGATCATCTGGCCTCAATCTTCTTACCATTGCTAGCTCCGAGACAGTAAATGATGGAGACCGAGTTTTTTTAAATTGCGTCTCCTAAGCTTTAGAATGTACTTCCTAATTATATCAAATTGGCTGAAAATGCCATTCCTTAAAGTACTAGTAGCACGTAATTTGCTACTTTTCGAAATTCCACCAAATTTAGTACACAGGTACTAGACATCCTCGTCTTCAACTGTATTCACGATAATAAGGGAAACCTGCCACTTTATACTAATCTTTCATTGTAAGAGCCTTGAGTTTTTAGAAATGCTCCTAAAACGTTTTTTTTATGTTTATTACTAATCTAGGTAATGAAAGTGTAGAACTCTGTTTCGTCGAGTTCCAGTGGACCCACCGTTTCGTTATGTCCCAGAAGGCACACTCTCGAACAACATCTTCCCTGTTAGACTGAAAAAAATAATAACACAAGGGATTAAGCAATTAGAGAGCTATGACTGTTTACTTATAAATGGCGTTGATCGAATCCGTTGTATCATGATGTCGCGTTTTCAAAACATCGATTTGTTTTTGTCTTTTGGGATTTTCTGTTCCGCCAGTCAAATTATTCTAAGCCAATCAGATTCTTGCCATCTCTCGCCTAGTGCAGTTGCCTGGCTTTCTGTCGCGACACTGTCTGGTTTTCGTCCAGAGGATAGCCAGGGAAGTGCACAAAGCGAGACTCTGATTGGCTCAGAATGGTTTTACTGACGGAACAGACAATCCAAACAAATTGTGTTGAGCGCGCCCTCTTTTTAAGATGGCGGCCAGTAAAACGTACTAAACAAAATTCCTGCAAGTTTGCAGGACCCGGCGTAGGAAACGAAAGGGAATAATAAGGAATAATAAGTATTAAGTTGAGTAAAAGTTAGAACATAGTGTGTGAAGATGAGTTACAAGAATCACATGCTGGTTGGATAAAGATGTACTTTCAAAAGATGAACAATTATTTGCTAACCTGAGGGAACTTAAAAACAAGTTCTACTGGTTCTTTAAATCGTGACGTCACTTTAGGCGACACCACAACGGCCATCACGTGACTGCTAATGTTCGTCCGACTGCAGAAGAAAAATAAATAAAACGTCCAAAATAAGGAAGAGGAATGCAAAATTATTACAATAACTTATGAACCCAGTAGATTATTACAATAACTTATGAACCCAGCGCCGTAGAAAGACTAGCAATTGTTCATTTAATGATAACCCCAACCAAGGAAAAAAAGCTCTTGTTACGAGACAGCCTCATTATATATAATTTTTATCCCTTTCCCTTTCGCATTAGAAGTGTAGATTGTTCTTAAGGTCCTATATTGTTGCCTCCATTTTAATGGTCAAAGACGTCAAGACCCCCCCCCCCCCCCCCCAAGCAAAATATCTTAAAAGTAAAAACTTTCTTGCCTTACTCTCCTGTCGTTTTTTTAAATGGTCTAAAAGAGCCTGGAGCGAGCGCGCGGGAGACCTGTGATATTCTAAAACGCCATTCCCAAGATTACTGCCAGCGAAATCGTAGTAAAAACGAATTCCTGCAAATTTACGTGAAAGTTTTTGACTTACAAAGCTCTAGAGCGATAAGAAGCGAAAGAGAATGATTGAAGCAGACTACCAAATATGGTATGTAATGCCTAATAAGGAAATGACATATCGAACTAGAAAAACGACAGTTTTTAAAACAAGATTGTCTGATATAGACAAGGCATCGTGAAGGTAAGGCATTTGCCAACTTAGTCACTACACTTACTTATCGTATTCCATGAAATGAGGATGAGGGTAAGTGAGCCACACTACACCAGCGTTACCTGGTCAAGAACAGCAACAACATTAGAGTACAACAGCAGGACATGACGGAAAAACCTGGAAAACGCGCAATTCCAGATAAAGAGAGAAGACACCATTTCTTACAATGGCTATAGGTTCCTTGTATTACGGACTTATTTTCAAAACACAAATAACGCGAGGCCGAAGTGCACATAACCAGATTTTGGCTTTTTAATATAATTTTTCCTTGATCATCATTTCCCTGAGTATCAGCTCATGGACGAAAAGCTCAAATTTTAATAATACTTTACAAAAAGTCGCATCAATTAAAAAAAAGTCGCACTTGATATTTTGTTTGCTATAAGCTACTAAGTACTCAGAGAATTTCTCCGCCTTATTCGATGTGAAATGGGCTTATTTGAAGCGTCACGTCATGTTTTCCCGTCATGTCCAACAGCAGTCAGTGCTTTATTTGTAAGATTTTCAAGATCTTGGGGATTTCTCGTTAATTCAACAGAAACATTAAGGAATTTTTGGGGGGCACAGCTACGCACCTACTGGTCATTTCCTTGGGTCAACAATTATGACCAAGTTTGGTAAGGTTTTTTCTAAAACGCAGTACAGACAGGCAAGCGCTCATTGAAAAAATGTTATTGTGTTAATTGCTATTACTTTCTGGGCTCTTGCTGAAGACATCCATCGGAATTATCGCATCCGAAACCATTAACGGATCACTGTCGTCTGCGCCTACGAGTTCGGTCAAACGAAGACTCTTTTTATCAGATGAAATGACAGTCATGTTAACAGAGACCACAGCAAAACCTGCGGAAAAACAAAAAGATAATCATGTAGTACAGCTTAAGCATAAGCGAAAACATTCGAAAATGGGAAAAGGTATCCGTCGGTAGAGTTGTCCGCTAACGAAATTTAAAAGTTTTTATTGTAAAGAAATTACTGAAACGAAAAATCACTCCATTTTACTTGGTGTCCGCTCGATTTTTTCTCGAGTACAGACAGCTTGATTTTGTTGTTGTTGTTGTTGCTGCTGTTGCTGCTGTTGTTGCTGTTGCTGTTGCTGTTGTTGTTGTTGTTGTTGTTGTTGTTGTTGTTGTTGTTGTTGTTGTTGTTGTTGTTGTTGTTGTTGTTGCTGCTGTTGTTGTTGTTGCTGTTGTTGTTGTTGTTGTTGTTGTTGTTGTTGTTGTTGTTGTTGTAGTTGTTGTTGTTGTTGTTGTTGCTGTTGCTGCTGTTGTTGTTGTTGTTGTTGTTGTTGTTGTTGTTGTTGTTGTTGTTGTTGCTGTTGTTGTTGTTGTTGTTGTTGTTGTTGTTGTTGTTGTTGTTGTTGTTGTTGCTGTTGCTGCTGTTGTTGTTGTTGTTGTTGTTGCTGTTGCTGCTGTTGTTGTTGTTGTTGTTGTTGTTGCTGTTGTTGTTGTTGTTGTTGTTGTTGCTGTTGTTGTTGTTGTTGTTGTTGTTGCTGTTGTTGTTGTTGTTGTTGTTGTTGTTGTTGTTGTTGTTGTTGTTGTTGTTGTTGTTGTTGTTGTTGTTGTTGTTGTGGCTGTTGCTGTTGTTGTTCTTGTTGTTGCTGTTGTTGTTGCTGTTGCTGTTGCTGTTGCTGTTGCTGTTGCTGTTGCTGTTGCTGTTGCTGTTGTTGTTGTTGTTGTTGTTGTTGTTGTTGTTGTTGTTGTTGTTGTTGTTGTTGTTGTTGTTGTTGTTGTTGTTGTTGTTGTTGTTGTTGTTGTTGTTGTTGTTGTTGTTGTTCGCTGGGCGCGAATCCTGTGTCTACTCCTAGTTAGTAGCGCACGCAGGACAAGAGTTCGATCAAGTTACCCATGGTATCTTGCGAGAAGTGATGACTTGCAACGCCTTCCTTGTCATGTCTCATTCTCTGCGCCATCTGAAGGCCGAACTCTTCGGCGAATTCTAACACTTGAAGTTCGGGTGCTTCCTGATAAGTGAAGAAAGAAAACTTGAATATAAATCCAATCAATAGAGCCCTTACACAAGGAGGCAATTCTTGTTACCGTCGCCGTCGTGTTTCCGTTAGGTCCCTAATATCTACGAAAGGGGAAAAAGGGGACGTCACTGGGATTCGAATGACTAATTTATCAAGCGGTGGTTGCATATCGCCTCGTTTGAATGTCGTAGAAGCGTAATGCAGGGCCCACTAATGGAGAAAAAACCGGCTTCTATCATTCAAGCCTGGCGGAGAGGTGGCGAGATTGGAAACCATTTCAGTGCTGGCTTTAAAAACGCTCCAAGGACTTTGAATGACGGAGTCCAGAAGGAAATTAAGCTGTTGGAAATTGTCGCCGAGATCACACAGCATTGAAAACAGCAATATCATATTCCATACCGATTAGAAATAATATGATAACTGGAATTACCTGAGTTGCGTTCTGAAGGCGATGTCCTTCTGTGAGAATACTATAAACGAGACCCACAACTCGCTGGGTATTGAAAAAACAGTCATTAGGCAAGATAGAATGGGGGTATAAAGCAGTACCTTTCTCGGTCATTGAAGTCACATGTTATCGACCCTGCTTTAGACATATTATCGACCCTGCGATAGATTGGAATCGTAAGATTAATAAGAAGGTCCAGGCGCTGTGTGCTGTGATGCAGTTCACTAGCATTTCCTTTGTGGTTGTCAACCGAGCCTACTGGCGATGTTTGCACGGAAACGGGAGGGGAGGGGAAAGTAGTATTCTTGTTTGGTGCCCTACCTCTATCTCTGTTGCATTTTCAACGTCCATCTTCTCCTGATCGTAATTCATAAGATCCTCGAAATCTACAAGGAATGAACGCAAGATATTTTACTATCACCCGGCCCGCGCGAGTCATCATTTCACGTGCAATTTATTCTTGGTATTTCATAGCTCTACCACTTCATGAGGTTGTATTTCCAAAGAATACACTTATGTGTATTGAATTCTCCTTTTCTGTTTCCCACCCCACTCAGGCCTCGTTACCTTTTGTCAGCTCTTCCATTGTCTTAGGAGGTGACTGCGTCGTTGTTAACTTGTCTACGACAGTGGGAAGTGCTTTGGTAGACGAAACCTCAGACTCTGTCGAAGTGGGTACAGTCACTTCGGTGGTGTGTGCCACAGCATCGTTAGAGGATGGAGCAGACCCAATGGTTGCTGTTATAGAGGTGGCTTGCGGTGCTGGTACTGAAACGTGAGCAAAATAACATAGACAAACGTTCTAGCAATCCAAGTATACCTCATCATCAGCGGAGTAGCCAGGATTTGTAATAGGATGGGGCCCAAAAGGCCTTTTCAAGGCATTGTCTTTTGTGTTTTAGATATTGTCTCATACATTTACTGTATGTTTGGCTGCTAAAAGGGAGGGGGGGGGGCGGGCCCCCTGGGCCATCCCCCTGGCTACGCCCCTGCATATAAATAAACACAAGGTTGGAATGTATGTTGTACGTCTCGGTGAAACAGAGTATTTGCGTTGAAGCTTTGGCCCTTAGTCAGGCGCGTACTCAGGATTGGTTGATGGGGGGGGGGGGGGGGGGGCAGTCATAGTATCATATGGAAAAAGCAAGGTATTTGAAATAAGAAATGACCCACTCTTTGGCTTTCAGGGGGGTGCGCGCGCACCCTGCTCACCCCCCTATGTACGCGCCTGTTCGTCATTAGCATTTCCATACGAAGAAGGGTAAACGCCTACGCCTACGCAGAACATGAAACCTAGATTTTCTACAGCTTGAGATGTCTAGTTACACCATTTATCTCATCCTAGTATTTTTCTTCAATCTTATTTTATTTTTCATGCCCAAGAAAAGTACATATCAATATTTGGGTGACCTTCAAACCCGCTCGGTCAATCTCTTGGAGGCCTGGGTCTAAGGACTTTATAGGATTAGTAAGGAAAAGATTTGACCAAGCGAGCAAGTTTTGGTAAATAATTTTTGCCGCGAGTCGCAAATTGACAGGAATGAGTATTTTTCACCATGTTTTCTGGAGATCAGGGAGCGGGAAAACTTTAGCTCTTCTAAATATGGGCATCTATGCCCATATAAGGCAATACATACGAAGGACACTATCCGTGGGGAATATGTTTGATATGTGCATACCTACAACATCTAACTATAACCACTGATTTTCAGATCAGAATTTTAAATCTAAGGAAATGTTACCGTTTCACCTGAGAACGCTAGCTTAAAAAAATAGCTCTAATTCTTTTGTGAAACTAACTTGACTAGAAATTAGAGATAATGAAGTCGCATACCTTTACTAGTTGTTTGCGTGGCTCTCCTGGTAACGGTTACCATGGGGACGGCTGTAGGGCTAGGTGTTGCGGTCTGGGCTTGTTCTGGAGTTGCTGTTGGGTGAACTGTAATTGTGGGACGGGGTGCATAAGGACGGTATGGTTTCTGGCCTTGAAAGCAAAGCACGATTTAATAAAAATAAACTGTCTGTTTGTCCCAATTTCCCAAAGAATACACTGAAGGAAAATTGAATAATGAAATAATTGAATAATAAAAATATGAATAATGAAATAAGTAGGATTTATGGCTTTTAAACTTTGACCAACTACCATCCCTAAGGGGGGTGGGATTTTTCCGATTTTGCTTTCTATTAGGGTATAAAATTTGACCAACTGCTTTTCTTAAATCTCTTGGGCTTAAAAATTCCTTCGACCACACTTAATTTGCCATCTCTTATGGGTAAGAATTTCTGTTGACTACGCCCAAAGTGCCATCGCTTAGGGTTAAAATCGATTTTGCTGACGATCATCCTCGTCTGTTTTGATCCCCCCCCCCCCCCCCCCCCCCGGGGAAGAAATTAAAGAGAATCTATCCTAACCACCTACGGCAACTTTTTCGACTTCCATGGCTTACGGAATCATTATTTACTGTATTCTCCCAAAGTTCCAGTCTCCTACCATTACAGGCTAAATCGGCAATCCAAGGCACAAAGTCGACAAGAGCAAGCGACCTATTCTCCACGTGATAATAATCCGATGAAGTGACCAATTTGATTAGATCTTCTGCCCTAGCAGTCCCAAGTCCCACCGCTATGATATTGACATTGCTGTTTTGAAGTTCTCGCTTTTTCTCCGCAAACCATCCCGCATCACTCGCTTTAACTTTTCCGGAATATGTGAACAGTACTAGCGTTCTCAGAACATTTTCGCGTGAGGACATGTTCCAGATAACATCCACCGTTGCGTATAGATTGGAGAAAATAACGCCAGACTCGTTTATTTTAACAGAAGAGCCGAAGTCCTTTTCCAGAATATTTCTCGTCAAGGAAGTCTCGTTTTCGGATTTCACGAATCCGATAATTTGTGCGGCAGTTTCGCTGTATACCACAACCGCTGCCCTGCCATAGTGTTCTCCTATTTTCATCGCCCCAACTAAATCTTCCGCCGCTTTCTTTTGATATTCTATTTCACCCTTTGTAGTGCGGAGCTCAATAGCAAAAACGACGTCGATCTTTTTGCGGCAAACTATTGAGGAAAATCATGCACAAAATTAGATATTTAGATTTAGACACGGTTTATGTCTGCGAGGTTCTTTTCTCTTTCTAGATTTATGGCCTAATGGTTAGCGGATATATCATTGCCTGATATTAACACTATACAGCTTAATGAGCCTTCTTAAATACGAGGTTCTGCTAATAAAAGGGAAGTCTACTCCCACTCCCCGGCTCAAGAACAATCAGTTATCAATCAGCAGTTAACGAGTCAACATGTCAGGACAATTGCTTTCAGCGCTTAATTCAAATTTCATATTCAAAACCAAATTCAATCATTCTTAGACTTGTCCACCTAAAATATTGATAGTAGATAATGTTATACCAAGCTGTGTGCGCTCTAAAATACAAGCATTTTTATCACCGCGCGAGAATAATTTATGCACATTATTCATATTATGGATAGCACACAATTTAAACTTTTGCACCGAAAACGTGAGTGGACAACAAATCACTAATTTATCAATCACAACTGTCTTGTTACCTGTGAATAGTTTTATTCCAACCGGCTGAGGCTCAAAGATACAGAGATAAGTAATTTTACAAGGAGACTTATAATTTGTGACTGCTAGCGTGGCAGTGTTCTGATTATTATTGCAAATTCGAGCCCAGGGGTGGGAGTGTTGAATCGTTCGAGTAAAGATACGAAAGGCTGACTTCGGTCCCTTTTTTGACTTACTGTACAGCATTAAAACCATACTGTTCATAAGATGACAGATTTGTTTGATAATGACGGAGTCATAAAGAAAATTATAGCCTTAGGTTTGGTCTAGTTTTCTTAGCATTCGCCAAAATGTGACAGTTCGCCGGTAGAACACCGCAATTTCAAAACAAAACGGCCGGTTTAACCGCGCGGTACTGGAACTAGTCTTGCGTTATTCAGCGCTGTCGAGGAACCTCGTGTTTAAGGAAGGGGACAATACGGCGCTTTTTACCCATTTTTTTATGCACCCGGTGCACCCCATGTTACGCGCCTGAGAAAAACGACAATTTTCAAAACAAGATTGATTCACATGGATTATTGCCATAGTAACTGAGTGTCCAATAGGGGACTTGCTATAAGAGAACACGTGACCTTTTTGGGTTGCAAACTGAAAGCAAAATGATCAAACAAAAACATCAGAAATAACTGCGCCCGTCACACCAGAGATCGACGAAGAAATTAAATCTTTAAATGAAACTAAACCCTTTTCAAAAAAAAGAGTTCTGGTTGTTTTCCTAAGTGCTGATAAGTTGCTTTTTGTTGCTGTTATTTTGCCTCTAAAAGCCTGAGCGTGCGTGATCTAGCGCAAGTCCCCAATTTATGGTACACACCTTTCGGTCTGACTTCAATATACACCACGCCAGACGCCCCATCCGTGCCTTTGCAGCACGGGGAAGATGTGTTGCTGTCAATTCCTCTCCCACCCGACCCCCCGCCGGCGCCGTATCCTAAGCCTCTTCCACCGGCTGTGTTCGGTATACTTGATACTCGTGGAGGGCCTGTGTTATTGATAAGAATTCCTCCCTCGCCGCCTTCGAGATGCAATACTGCCTCCCCTTTGTCTCCTGTGATTTGCAATCCAATTGTAAGGGATCAATTGTATAATACGTAACGCCAATAATAATAAAGATAATAATATTTATTAATAATAATAAAGATAACAAAATCGGGAAAGTTAGGAAATACTGAAAATCAAAAACAACAACAACACATAATTTTGATGCTCAACCTTGCATCCCCACTCGCTGCTAGCAAATATCTCGTTTCTGATCGCGTTTATGATAAGTAGAAGCCTATTAGCGTTAGTACCGGTAAATCTCATCCCCAAATTAAAGGGAATCTCGGTCCCCGTTTCGCTATGAGAAGTAACGATGCATGTCTTAGTCCCAGGCGTTCTCATCGCGTTTCCTGTGGCTGGGTTTCCTGTGGATGGTTTCCTGTGGACAGTTATGATGACACAACCCACGCTTTCACACGGTTGATCTTCGAGCACTGGAAACTCAGTAGGAACGGGAACCGGTAAATGGTTTGATTTGCTACATTTGACTACCAATCCACCATAAGAACAGTCGCGGTTCCAGGGGCCTGTTCCCTCCCTCTCCCCCTCCTGACAGAAATTCATAAGAAATGTATGGGAGTTAAAATTCAAATTTACCTCCCTCGATATGTTTTATATATTGCTGCACCCTCCCTTGGGTGCGTGTCATCCTTCCCCCTTTTTTCGGCAAATCCTGGATTACAGTGGTGCAGTCCAGCCTATGGAAACGTTGCGTACAGTAGATTGCTAGTTACCTCTGGTGAACGAGCTCCATATGAACATTTGCAAACCCCTGTTTCGATAGAATGGCATTTTCTTGAACTCAGGAAGGCAAGGTAAGGCTCCTGAAGCTACTGCATATCCTCCGAATGACGAATCGCCGCCGCCGCTATACCTACGAGAATGTTTTACATTCTTGTTAGCATTCCAAAGGCAATGTGCCAGCTCTAAGAGAATGTTTTACATTGTTAGCATACAGAACAGCGGCGTAGCCAGGTTTTTAAAGGGGTCCAAAAGGGGCTTTCAGCCATTTTCTCCTGTATTTCAGATAATGTCTCATACATTTACTGTATTTTTGGCTGCTAAAAGGGTGGCCCCGGGCCCCCTAGGTCACCCCCCTGGCTACGCCCCTGCCAGAGAAGTATGTCATATGAACATCGCTCTTTAAAAATGACACAAGCAAAAATCGAAAGCATTGTTGAGAATAGCAGCCATTGCTTTTCCATGTTGAGGAGTTGATGGTACTAGGTGCAGGGGCGGCGGACGGGGAGTGCCAGGGGGGTGCTTGCCCCCCAGGCGGACGGGGAGTGCCAGAAAGGGGTGCTTGCCCCCCAGGCGGACGGGAAGTGCCAGAGGGGGTGCTTGCCCCCAGGGCGGACGGGGAGTGCCCGAAGGGGGGCTTGCCCCCCAGGCGGACGGGGAGTGCCCGAGGGGGTGCTTGCACCCAGGCGGACGGGAAGTGCCAGAGGGGGTGCTTGCCCCCCAGGCGGACGGGGAGTGCCAGAAAGGGTGCTTGCCCCCCAGGCGGACGGGAAGTGCCAGAGGGGGTGCTTGCTCCCCAGGCGGACGGGAAGTGCCAGAGGGGGTGCTTGCCCCCCAGGCGGACGGGGAGTGCCAGAGGGGGTGCTTGCCCCCCAGGCGGACGGGGAGTGCCAGAGGGGGTGCTTGCCCCCCAGGCGGACGGGGAGTGCCCGAGGGGGTGCTTGCCCCCCAGCTCTCAAAAGTGGGTGCACCGCCCCTCTTCTCTCTGAGCGGATGTTTCCTTTTTTAATAGAGCTTGTGGTTTTAACATTTACCAAAATAGTGTTTCAAGTGTCAAGTGTTGCATGTATAAATCGATCACTTGATAAATGACGATAATTATACATTTATAAACTGCGTTTGTATTCAATTTTATCTGTACTCTATTTCAAACCCAGGAACCCCCTTTCCCCCTCCCCTCGAAATCAAAATCACATATCAATATTTGGGTGACCTTAAAACTCGCTCGGCCAATCTTTTGGAGGCCTGGGCCTAAGGGGTTTTCAAGGCTTGTGTGATAAAGATTTGACCAAGCGATAAAGTTTTTTTGACACATGTTTGCCTCGAGTCTCAAATTGACAGGAATCAGCATTTTTCACCATGTTTTCTTGAGATTAGGGAGCGGGAAAACTTTAGCTCTTCTAAATATGGGCAACAATGCCCATATAAGGCAATGCATACGATAGACACTATCCGTGGGGAATATGTTTGATATGTTCCAGCCCCCCCCCACCCTCCCCCCGGTCACATTTTATATTTGACGGGGCTAATGACTGACTCGATAAAATAATCGAGCATGGCTCAGGTACTTAAGAAAATCGAGCAAAAACAAAGACTTTCCGAAAAAAAGGTCATCCTTCGGGAGAAATGTCGATCAGCAAAACTGTCATTTATCATTAAAAGCATGAAGCATGAAATAAATAAGATTTAAGTCTTTATAATTTGTGAGTTGAAATTAGCGATGAATATTAGTAAAGCAGAGATATAAAATAAAGAAACAGGACAAATGAAAACAAAACAGAACAAACAAAAGAAGATAACGAAATTAAAAATGAGCAACAACAAAACAAAAAATAACAACAAAACAGATAACAAAAAATAAAATGATAAAAATACATGCGATTCGCAACAGGGTGGGGACCGGCTGTTAGTAGAAAGCAAAGTCCAATGTTAGTCAAAACGACACAACCAATAAACAATAGGCCAAACAACGTATACGCTTAGGGGGGTTATAAGATTTGAGATAATAAGCGATTTATTTAGGGTTTTTTTTTATATTCAAAGCCCCATGATACTAAGCATATTTATTTGAGATGATTAAGAATATTTGATTGATAATAACTGTTTTCAAGGAACAGTCATCATCGCCTCCTTTGTCCCTTCCCGTTTTACTACTTATGGTCGATTACGTCATGGCCTTTTCTTCCTAAAACAATGAGGCCTTTGTTCGTAGATAACAATAGATGGGTCCTGGAAGTAAAGACAGTCTCATAACGTCGGCGGAAAACGTCAGGTACATTACGCCACGACGGCGGTGATGGCATCATGAACTTACGAATTGCTTAAAACAACGCCGTTGTCGTCCGCGAGATTTCACGTTCAACGCGCGCCGTCACGAGCCTCACCTAGTCGTTTGGGAGGGAATGATAATTCGGGAGATAATTTGGGATAATTCTGCGCACACGCTGGTCTTGATACCCTCGCCGTTGTCGTTTCATAATGTCGGCATCATGTATGCGACTGAATATATTATCCTTTTATTCTTAAGAAAAGGGTATCACTTGGTACTCACTATACTACTTATGTTGGCACTTACCGCCCAACCAACGAACCAGCACCACCCATCCCTACTGTGACGTTGATGGGTGTCTTTCCCTGGATGAACTTGATGTCAATCGATATCTGCCCACGCTGACCTGGCCGTGGGCCGCTCAAGCCTCCGCAGCCCCCAGCCCCTCCCCCGACAGTCAGTATTCGCACCAAATAATCACCGTTACCATCGGGGTGAAACACTGAGCTTTCGTTGTATAGTTTTGCGTATCCTGAGAAAATGAATATATTACCTTATATTAGCTTAAAATATACACCTATTTTTTTAGTAATAGACTGGAGAATATGTGTATCGTAACCCGCAAGTCTTCATGGGTAACCAAGTAAATAAGTAAATAAGCGAAATAAAATACAAATCCGGGTTTTATAAGCAGTTGATTTCTTGTTTACAATCTTATGAACATTCACACAGCTTTCAGATACAAGGATTCGGCCGTTTATGCGCTACCCATAAACCACCGCGGGTTACGACACCTGGGTTTTCGAGGGCAACCCTTCTTGAAATAGGCGCATGCTTCTACACTTAGGGAAAATGCTGTTCTTTTTATGTCATGTCCAGAGGGAAATATGCATTTTAATGATGGACATCAAACAATTGATATGGTGCTTGATTACAACACTTTGTACAAAAAAGTATTTCGGCAGTTAATGTCGTATAATCTTTCTTTTTTGCATACATTTGCTTTCTCAAATTTCATTATTCCAGCGAGGAAAAAGCGTTTGATGTAATTTATCTTCATTTGATTAGCCATCTAAAATTTAAAGAAGCCTTTTGGAAGGTGCCAATTTCTCTATTTTACATGTTTGCATCCACAAATTGACAGGTATCCGACCGAAAAATGACATCCGAATAATTTTCAAGGCCTGGAAAGAAGCTCAAATTTAATTACCTCAAACCAGAGGATACGTGAATATAACATACTCCTCGGCGCTTTTGAATTTGAATTCAAGTGTCCAAATTGCTAAATTATATTAGCTTTTCTTAATTTTGTAAAACTCTATTAATTAGTGTGATGTAAGGAAGTGATGTAAGCAAGGGCCGCGTAAAATTTGGGATTATTTTCACTGTTGTTTTCAATGTTGTCCAAATTGCCCTCGCCGAACCAGGAACCCATGTCAGTACATGTAAAGAGACCATGGTCTCTTGTACATGTTTATGATATAAAAGGGCAAAATTCAGCGCGCAGCGTCTTTCCAATTGCAGCAAGTAATTTTGCCCTCAATTAAGACAAAATACAACGTGAAATTTCCTGACTGAAACGGTATATAGCAGCTAAAAAAAAAAAAAAAAAAAACTGTATAACCTGACATACAATGTCTTTTTGAATCTATGACCGGGCGATAGCTTGATACGGTAGACACGGTAGATATTTTCAAAAACGAATATGTTTAATATGGAATCGAGAAAGTTCTCCCTAGCGTATCATGGGAAAGTGAGCATGGTCTATTAGACATCCGCCCCGAAACCTTTTGCTTCTGACGTATCAAGTATCCACATATGAATAGAGAACCTTAATTACAGTCACGTGACAGAAGGTCTGCTATTTGAATGACGCTATACAAGAGGCAATGATTCAATTTGTTTGTTTTGATTTCAAAGTAGCCGACGTTGATGTTTAGTTCTTTTCCGCGACATTGTTTGAAGGGATGATCGTTATAAGTCTTTATAAAAAGAATAACGAATAGACAAAATAGAAAGTTAACGTCGAAAGTTGTCGCTTGTGAAAGTTCTCATATTTCACATATTTAATTGAGAATCGCATGCGTTTGAATAAAGCTTTCTCTGTTTCTTTCTCAAAGACTATAAAGGCAAATCTTAGGCAAATCTTTTTTATATTCAAACTTTTGCTATAACGATCCAGATTTTGATGTTTTAGTCTGTATTTATTTTTGCTCAGCGTGTCTAGTTTTATCGAACTTCCAATTTCGTTCTTCCTTCCGTAATTTCGTTTGCCTTTTATTCTGTTTATACTCTTTTCTTCACAACTTCCCCTAAGGAGAACCACTTACGTGTACTACACGATACAAAATAATTGAATTTCATAGGCGGCACTTTAATCTTAAAGACTCGTGCAAAAACACTTTGTTAAAACAACAAATGTATAGAATGTATGTATGATATTCAAGAAAAACTGCAGACCTAATAGATGTATCTTGGACATTTTTTTATCTTTCTGTAGGAAATCGCGGAGTGGGTTGCACTGTCTATTACCCCCTGTGCTTAGCTGCACTTTCGTTTCAAAGTGGATCTATAGATTTCAAACTGTGACCCTTTTCGTTAATGTACCTGATTGAGAGTTTCTTGCTGTCTAAGAATTGCTAAGACGGCCGGAGACATCGTCTCTCGTATTTGTAATTGATACGTAATCCACATTAGGAAAATTATATAAAATTCATTCTCAATTTCTAGAACTATCGCTCGAACATCTCCCGCTTTCCATCCCATTCAGCCCAATTAATCAATTCCTTGTTACCTCTATCTACGGGCTAAGGACTCATTTTCACAGCTCGCCATAACGGAAGCCTGCTCCCTTTTGAAAGTAACCCATTCTTATCTTTGCTTCTGAAAAGTGGAAGCCTGCTGATCGGATATAAAAAAGGCAAAAATGAATTGAATGAAAAACAAAACAAAAAAAACACTAATACGTCATAGAAACAACCAACTGTTTTCGAACAAAGCACTTTTTGAATGGATTTGCTTAAGATCATTAGCTAAACATTTATTTTCTTCTTTTGGCTGAAATTGAGACAGCCTTATTGAAATTATTTATATTTAAACTACATGTTTAACACTCAGCGCCATGCATAGATATTGAAAGACTGTGTTTGAGGAAAAATGAAAGTCTTTCCTGTTTACGTTTTTTTGCGTCAAACTCCCGCAATACCTGCAACGTCGAGAGAGGACAAGCGATTCTAAATTAAATTCTGTTGTCGGATTTGTATGTTTTCCGTTGTCCTTGTACTATATGAAATCGCTATTTCAGTGACACTAAGAATGCTTACCTGTTATCAACAAATATAGGATACTTAGAACTCACAAGGTTGACAATTTACGGTGTTATCTAATCAAATTGAAGACTATCGGGCGATGTCAACAGAATCAAATGCTAAAAGCAGATGTTTAAATTTTCATGTCCTGTTAATACAGCAGGTAGCTATAACAGCTAAGAATATCCTATATAAACAGCAAAATTTAATGTTTAATAACATTTTAGTTATGAAAAAATAAGAACGAGTCCATTTAGTCCATTGAGGACCTTTCCCGACCTCGTCGGGTATTTAGCCCTTGCGTTAAAATATACCCTGGAATTTCCTTAAAAACACTTCAACAAATGCATTTAATCTATCCTTCTTAAAGCTCACAGATAATAGTAGTGATGTCAACAGAATCAAATGCTAAAAGCAGATGTTTAAATTTTCATGTCCTGTTAATACAGCAGGTAGCTATAACAGCTAAGAATATCCTATATAAACAGCAAAATTTAATGTTTAATAACATTTTAGTTATGAAAAAATAAGAACGAGTCGAAACATAAGATATTTGTATATGAAAAGACTGCGGACTGTTTTTTTGTTTTGAACATATTAATAACATGATACAGTAGCTGTATACATATGGACTAAAAACAGGCTATAAAAACATCCATATTTTGTGCCATGTTTTGACGTTTTGTTATGATCTAAGAGCTAATGTCAAAAGACACTTGACTTTTATTATTAGCGATGAGTAAACTGGGACAACTCCTGGTATTTCAATAATAATAAACTAGTTTTCGCTGTTTTTTGGGATAGCAATAACTTGACAGACCTTTTGGTAAACTCAAAATAATTTGTGATATTTTATACACTTTTGACATTTTTTATAAAATAAAAAACAGTCAAGTTATTCTGATATAATTTAAAAAAGACTAATGTCGTGGCTGTTCCATACTAGAGATGTCCTTAGCATTTTGTTTTATACACAGCTAAATTGATGGATGAAAAACAGACTTGTTTTTTTATTCTAGTGAGGTAAGACTGGATGTTTTCGATTTTATCGATAAAGTAACAAAATTCCAAATAAAAATAAAGTTGAAAAACATGCCTATTTCTCTTACCTTTTTCTAATTCATAATCCTCTGAAGCCAATACCAAAGAAAAGAACAGAATAAGAAGTGCTCCAATTTTCATTAACAGGGGCATAAAATGACTTTCGCGCGCCATTCGTTTCTTGGGGTGGTTTTTCAGCTCTGTTTCTCTCTCGCACGTAAATGGGCTGTTTGTGGAAAATTCTTCCTTAAAAGCTTGCCACCCCGTCTTTGGACAAATCAGTATACATCAACCCGACAGGTGGCATATTAATAGAAAAAGTCTTATACGCGCAAAAGGTAGTGTCTTAATGAACTTTAATCTAACCGGCTGCCGTGTCGATTCAATATCAACGGCAGAGAAATTAGACGGCACCAGATAAAACTAGCCGATTAAAAACTTTTAGGAAACGTTTCTAATCAGAAAAGACAGGACTTTTGGCACACGCAAGGGCGTGTTTTCATTCGAGTTTTACAACGTAATTAACTGTTATCCCTTTTTAGCGCAACCGTGCCGAAAGATAACACAAAAGATATTTAGATCCAGCCAAAACCCTTATAATTGCCAATGAATATTCATTGGAGAAATTCATGCCTAAAGCCGTCAAAACTTCAAATTACTTTAGGAATATCAATGGCAATTACTTTGAAATTAAGAAAAAAAAAAGTTTTCTCTTACAAGATGGTGTTTGCTTTGAAACTATACAGTCTTTGCTTTCAAGTTGTATAAAATCATGCCGAACGTCTTTAAATTTCGAAATGTGTGTCATATCAATGATAATTGCTTTTGAAGTGTCAAAGGAGAAAACCGTTTATTTACCCGTTTTAAAAATGGCATTTGCTTAAGAATACTAACAGCCAATTTTGTTTGCAAGGTGTACAAAGGTGTACAAAGCAAGCTTGTTTTCGGAGATTTACGCCGTGGCGGAGATTGCGTTCGTGATAACGCGAGAGTCGTTTCGTCGTGTACGTAATTATGCCTCAATTGGTAGCTATTTGGTTTCGCTCGCGCTTTCAAGATGAGCCTTTTTACGGCGCCTGTAATAGAATCTATTTTTTAGCCGTGTGTTGATAGCGATTGATATCGACTTACAGGAGCGTATGAGATACACACTCTTTTATTAAATAACTTTTTTAGCCTGAAATTTCACCAAATTTTAAGATCATGCCAGAACATGCCGAGGCTCTAGATTGTAGCAAAATGATGTTTTGTTAGTCTTGTACGTTTTAAATGCAATCATAGCAACATCCTTGAATACTTTTGCTACAAATCATTTGTAAAATTATATCCTAATAATTTATCGGGTATTATATTCATATCTAAAAAATAGCCTTAAAATGCTTCAAAAATAAAGACGACTCAGCCTCAATTGAAAATTAGACGTTCTGATAAAAAAGGAGTGTACAGAATTAAAAAAGAAGTTTGGAAAATGCGAGAATGTTTTGGAAATCATTTTCTATTCATTTTTCAGTGAGTTAGTCCAGCTAGAAACCACCGCGATGCGCGCCATACGCCGGATTTTTCTCGATATTAAACTTTTGGGTATATCGGCGTATTGCGGCGTTGTTGTGTATAGGAAAAAATTCACAGTTATAGGGAGGAATTATACGAATTTTTATTTATACATTAAGAAATCCCCTTTTTCTAGCGCCAAATCAGTCACAAAAAACGCTCCAATTTCTTGTCTACAGCACAGTATAGGGAAGAAAAGCTTAATTATGTATTGTATAGAGTATAGAAAAAAAAGATTGTACATGGAAAGAAAAGAACTTATAAGGAGCACCGAATGTCCGAGTCAAAATAAAACCATCTTTCTCGTGCCAAATCAATATACGCATCTTTTAAAAGAACGTCTAACTTTCTAAGTTTTTTGGTCCTTTCTTAATTATTGAGCATTTTAACACTCAAAATATTCCTAACGATGTTCTTTAATTTTAGAGCATCCAACTGATTATTAGGAAGAGAGTTACACAAATATTTATCAGCAAGGTTGTTATTTTGAACACAGTATAGAACGAATCAGTCTAACAAAGCAATTTTTTCTGCTATCTGAGCCTCGGCATGTTCTTAGCATGTTCTTAAAATTTGGCGAAATCTCAGGCTGGACGTTCTTATAAAAAAAGGTTCTTATAAAAAAAAAGAGTGTTCGTCACAAGTACGCCCCCACATCTCGCCTACAGTATAAGGAAAGAAAAGCTTAGATTGATTTCTACAGGGAAACTTTCAAAGAAGCACAGAATCTCCCGTTAAAATAACATCCTTTCACGCGCCAAATCAGTAAATATCACAATAATTAACCCCTCGTGCAAAACGTGTGATTTCTCTCCAGATTTCTCCACAACATCTGTGTGCAGTTGTAGCAAGCCCAGACTTTTTCGAATAGAAAAGTCGGACGTTAAATGCGAAAACCATCTTTTAGAAAAGGGATTGGATTATATTGTTATAATGAGATAACTTTGCCTCGGCGGCTGCAACTTTACAAAAAAAATATCTAGAGTACAGCGTTATGATTTGATATAGATTTCGGTTAAACACACGCGCAACACAAGTGAGAATAAGTCAAACACAAGCGCAACACAAGTGAAATCGGTCAAACAAAGGCGCCAACACAAGTGAGAATGGGTCAAACACAAGCGCAACACAAGTAATAATCGGTCAAACACAAGCGCAACATAGAGTGAGAATAGGTCAAACACAAGCGCAACATAGAGTGAGAATAGGTCAAAAACAATCGCAAGACAAGTGAGAATAGGTTAAACAGAAGCGCAACACAAGTGAGAATCGGTCAACACATAAGCGCAAGCGCAAGAAAATCAAGCAGTTGCGCTTGTGTTAAAGTGAGAATCGGAGAATCACGTGCGTTGCGCTTGCATCCAAGGGACTAACCCTAAAGCCTTAACGGGGAAGAGAGTTGATGAAAGTGGACGAGAGTCCCAACTTTCTAACCGTTTGACTGTGCACTTATCACATGACTCTTTTCGACTCTCATTTACTCATTCATGTTTAAAATTCGACATGAGAGTTTATAACAGTTGTCATCATTTCATCGCATGAAGAGAGTTATTGAGAGTATTTCGATCAGCTGTTTTCACAAAAAGTGAAATTTGACGTGTTATTCAACAGATTCAGTGATGAATCCTGAAGTCAAATAATTATTTTAAAAAATTGTCCACTTTCATCAGCTCAGCGCGCGTAAGCACGGGGTTCTAAGATAAAATATTGTGATATCAGAACCCTGACGTACCTTCTTCTGATTCCATGTTGTCATTTTCTTGGATAAACACGGCAAGGGTAACACCTGAAATGAAAAATAGAATGGGGATTTAAATGAAAGTCGACAGAGAAGTTAAATACGAGAATAAGGAGATTTAATCACAACCATTTGGAGAATGTCTATTCGGGCCTTTGGTTATGATGGTGGTGGTTTGGTTAAGTTTTGTGACTGTCTTTAGTTTTGTGACGGTCTCAAGTTTTGTGACGGTCTAATGTTTTGTGACGGTCTCAAGTATTTTAAACTGTTTGTAGGGCTCAAGGGTTAAAGTTACAGTCTCAAGTTTTTTGACGGTCTCAAGTAATAAAAAAAAAGCAAAAGTTCAAATTGTAAGGTTGTGTTAGCTTAGATTTGCTTGATTTTTTGCCTAGAGGTTCCTTGCATAACAAAAAAAATAAGCATTAGTATTTTCTCTGAATGATCCGTTCTTGAGATATGATTGAGCAAAGTTGCCACAATTTTTAAAAAAGTAGCAATTTCGCCCAAATTGGGAAATTTCAGACAAATCAAGAGTCTTACCATGTTTTAATATCTCTAAAACTAATTATCTATCAAAAAGTACCAAAGCATATTTTAAGGTGGTTAGTCCCCAAGAAAAATGAAATTTTCTAGAAATTCCAGAACAAAGTTTATTTATCATGCTTTTACATAAACCGAAACTTAAATTTTTAATGACCTTTGCAAAACCACTTGTTGCTATGGTAACGGACAACGCCCATATTTGAATTGACTATAGGAGTAAGCTAACAGCTCTTGCATCAAATCTTTTCATTTCAATGGATTGGAATAAAATATGAAATATTTATTATCTGCGTATGAAAAGTATCTTCTGTTGCCATCATTTTCCGAAATGGCATTTAAGCTGCAAATCAAATTTGAGGATTTTGAGAAAAATATTAACCACTTCACAGTAGCGGATCTAGGGAGAGGGTCTAAGAGGTTTAACCCCTCCCCTCTGGGCTGCCAAAAAGCCATATGTAACGAAAAAAAAATTACCCCCCCCTTGCCACTGAGCAACCCCCCCTTTAGCGAAAAGCTAGATCCGCCCATGCCTCATAACCATTATGAATTTGATACATAACTTGTGCTTCATTCTGCCAAGTTTCATTCCCAAACTATACATTACGGGTTTGAGAAAAATGCATTTGAATATCTATATAAGAAATAACAAGCTTCACTGCTGTGTTTTAAAGGAACAGCAGCATATGTGACCTGTTGCTGTCTGCTTGCTGATTTTTATCCTCCTTTTATTTTCTTCAGTCCCCTCAACAGTTTTTGTCTCTTTTTAGTTGCATCCTTCTCCTCCCACTCTGCACCTCTAACACGCTTTTTGTCAAGTGCAGCATAGCTAGCTTCAGTGTGCCTTCCTGGGCAGATCCTCAGAGAAGTATACAGTTCCAGAGTTGTCTTAGCACCCATGTTGAAATGGCAAACATCATCATACAATCCAGATTCTATAAGATCTCTGCCAATATAACCTCCTTGGGCATTGGCTGCCATATCGTTGAAGGACTCATTCTGATTTTTATGTCTTCCCGTGAAGACGCTTTAGCAACAGCTCATTACTAGAAAAAGCCTATGGTGAACTGGGTTTACTTCTTTAATGATAGGCTTAGGAAGTCCAGGCCTATGTTTGTAGCTGTCCAGTTTACATGATGCTTTGTTAACTAGTGTCGTCACCAGCAGGGCAATAATTATGAGCTTCGTCGTCCTTATTTGACTTACAGTGAAAAAGGCTTGCCAAGGTTGCTGCTCTCATCCCTTTAAGATCCTGCACATTTGATCTGATAGCAATCCCGCAATACTGCTGAAGCTTGTCTGTCATGCTATCCGTAAGCTTTCACTTACCCCCTAGGCTTTTTCGTGTTTTTTTTCAATTTTCTTAATGCAGCTCCGACCCTTCTGTGCACATGGCCTATGCGCTCCTTTTTCTTTACTGACACCCCCACTGGCTGTGATTTAACCCTGTCAAAGGTCTTGCTACTCAGTCCGACAGAGGAAAAAAATGGCATGAATATTCTTAATATATAAACTCACGATTCCGCATACAAGGGGTTTCTCTGACCAAAAGCTTAAATTCAAATTTTAAAGAAATTTAGAAGATATGAAATTTAGATATTAGCGAGCAAATTTGGCTTAATTTCTGATCAGAGCCCGACTTCTCCCTAAAAACGAGGAGAATCATACTTTGAAAATTGCACTTCAAGCCACATATCTCGAAGATGAATTCATTCGAAAAAAAAAACACTTTTTGGTATGTTGGTTTACATAACATAAGGAGCCTCTATGCAAAAATTCAAGCTTACCGAAGTTAACCAGACCTTATTTTGGAAAAACTTGCCATTTTTTTTGCTCTGTCACTCCGTCCCCATATAAGTCTGAATAAATCAAGTTGTGTATTGTTATTGTTCTATTAGCGCTTAAATATACGGTCGACCACCTCAGGTTCTATTGCCTTTAAAATTGGCCTTGCAATTGTTGTGATGAGCCTTGAACAGCTGATACTCCTCACTCTGGGGATCTAATTGGGTCTGTGTCAAAGCTTCAATATCTAGGACTTTCCCAGTCCCCAGTGATTTGACTGCAACAATGCATTGTGGGACGAGTACCCCCTCCTCTGCCGGTCACGTGCCATCACAAGAAATGCCACAAGAAACAGACATGTCTTTGTCTGCAGTTTCAGCTGCCTTCAGAGGTCTAACTTCTCCAGCCGCGCTTGCCATGCTCTTTTCAGCCTTTCCTTTCAGTTCCTTAGCTACAACATTAGAGTTTTTAGTATAGTTTGTTGATCTAAGAGGAGGAGGCATGTGACCTCTAGCCAAAAAATCAAACAAATAATTATAAGCTAATATACAACTTTACAATTCGAGCTTTGCCTTTTTTTTGTTCCTGTCGACGATCTCAAGTATGTTCGGAAGGTGAGACAATCTCTGTTCTCGACAGATCGTTGTTCAGTCAGGTTGGGTTCTATGTTCTAATGCTATAAGCGCTCATTCTTCGTCATCAACATCCTTTCACAAAAGGGGCTCGTTATATGACGAACGTTTTCTCTACTACGCGTAGTAGCCGTAGTGGCATTCTTCTTCTGCGTCATATATAGCATCTACCTTAGTTAGGTTGACAACCTGGATTCTAGTCGCACCTTTGAGAAATTGGGTGCCTTCACTTTTTCGGAATTAATGTTCAGCGAATTCCTTCCCTCCACTTTCTGCTTGCAGCTAATCTCTTGCTTGCGTTCATTTGAAATTTTGGTAGCCATTCTTTCCTTTTCTGCTTCTTTCTTCGGATGCCAAATATGGGGAAGCATAAGGGGGGGGGGGGGGGAGGGGGCATAGAAAATGTTGTTCCTCCTACCTTTTATTAAAATCCTCACGCCCCCCCCCCCCCCCCCAACGAGATAATAAGTGAACTTTCCCTAAAATTTCAGGAATTCTTGTTTATTATGATCTAGCTGGTCGCCATCTTGAAAATAGACCCAGGCCCTCGCATTTTGGAATATCACAGGTTTTCCATGCCTGACCCAGACTTTTACACGATAAAAAACTACAGCCATCGATTGATGTGAAATGGCCACACCATTATAGAATGGAGAAGTGTCTATAATTGGTCACCAACTTGGTTATCACTTTGATTACTTTGCGGTGATATGGTGGTGAGTCTAACACTAGGGGCTAGACAGTCTGATTGAAAATTAGATATCCTAATTCACGGCACAGAATCCAATGATGAGTAAATAAAAACAAAACGTGAAAGACTTGGGGCATATGGGAATAGGCGACTTCCACTTAGAACTCACGTGTTTTGAAAGGCAAATTCAAACCAAAATAGACAGGCTGTCCTTTCTTAGAGACCGACGAAAAAATAAAATATTTCAATAAAAATATGCCCTTTCTGACAAAGAAACTGTCTGGCAGACTCGTAAGCAATGAATAAATTTCCTTTTTGTTGTTGTTATTTTGCCGCCAAAATTCTTAGCGCGTGCGAGTTTGCCTCACAAAAAGTCACGTGATTTCTTAATGTAAGTTACTGAAACCCCCAAAAGTGATGAATTTGTAAAGACGAATAGAGTAGGGAGAATTAAACTAAGGCCATTATTCTAGCCGTTAGTGCGGCCGACGTTGTCTTGCGACGGTGGGTAATAGAGCCGAGTCCTGATGTTTGCCAGACATAAAAAAGTCATTGTGCTTTCTGCTAGGTCACACAGTCAGGTGGTTTCAATATGTACCATCATGCACTAGCGCCCTCCAATTTGCGAATAAAACAATGACAAGAAAAGTTACCCCTTAATGTCTTCTCACAATGCCCTTAAAATGGAATTAATATCACCTTAGCCGCTTTTATCGAGGTGCCAGGTTAATGTCCTCACGAATAAACAAAAAAGTCGAACTCGGAATGAGTGCAAAATTAGATGTCAAAGATTACCAAGCATGCGTGCTTAACGGAGACATAAAATTTGGAATATGTGAGGAAATTGATCAGCCGAGGACAAATCCAAATAACGATAGCAAACAATTGTAATTGCGAAAAAGCAAATCATTTAAAGTTTTCGCTTTATTCCTAAACCAATAAACTCCAACAAAAGCGTATTTGAGAGATTGTACGTGATGAAAATAGCAGGATATTTATAAGAGTATCTTTTTGGGGTGCAATTAGTTGCGATATGTTCATCTGTCTTGTATTCAGTACAATTATCAGGGGATATGCATTGAAGGCAATTATAGGAGCGTAAATCTGCCTTCCCCTCCCCCCCCCCCCCCCTGGGAACCGAAAAAGTGGGCCATTTCTTATTAAGAAATATTCAAATACTATGGCGGACAGAGCAAAAAAAAATGGCAAGTTTTCCCAAAATAAGGTCTGGTTAACTTCGGTAAGCTTGAATTTTTGCATAGAGGTTCCTTGTGTCATGTTAACCAACATATCAAAAAGTTTTCTCTAATGGATTTCTCTAATGGATTCGTCTTCAAGATATGAGGTTTGAAGTGCAATTTTCAAATGTTTAAAGAAAAGTATGAATTCTCCTCGTTTTTAGGGAGAAGTCGGGCTCTGATCAGAAATTAAGCCAACTTTGCTCACTAATATCTGAATTTCATATCTTCTAAATTTCTTTAAAATTTGAATTTAAGCTTTTGGTCAGAGAAACTCCTTGTTTTCGGAATCTTGAGCTTATATATTAAGAATCGGAAAATTTTATGCCATTTTTTTCCTCTGTCAATACTATGCTTTTTCATATGATACCTATGACTGCGCACACCTCTCGGCCAAACCTGGGAACGAGCCTGCATCCCTTTAATCCTTGACTGCCAAAGAGCTTTTCCTTTGAACTAAACTTTAGTATTCTGGGATTTTTGCACCATTTTATTAATGTCTGCGCATTCGGCAATTGCTGAGATCGCTACTTGTTTTGACAGGTATAGTCTAGATTTGTCCTGTCGGGTCTGTTATTTGGGCATCGTCATGAATATGAGACAAGTTCGAGCCTTTTCCATGTTCGAACCTTTTCCATGACTTTAAAAGCCACCGATAATTAAAAAAGGAAGGATTTTATGACGTTGCTAAACTGTATATTTACTTTGCAAAAAGTTATTAGGTGATCAAAAAGTTTGTGAATTGAGTTGGTAGCCCTAGAGACAATTCCATTTTCGATTTTCCCCTATAACTCAACACTAGAGCTGCTGGGCAAAATAAATCGAACTGAGGTGGTTTAAAAAAAAATAAATGCGACAATTTATATGAAAATAATATAACCAAGTCAAAAGCGCAATTGAACGTTTTTTTTATTGCTAGCTAAGCTAGCAATAAATAAGGCCAATTTAAATGTGTTTCCTTTTCAGAAAGCTTGCATTGTGTTAGCACAAAGCTTCCGACAATTTCTGTTTTCTATAGACGGCTCCCAAAGGACAGATCGTTCTCATACAGAAATTTCAGTCCTGCATTAAGATACCAACAATTCAGATACCAAAAGAAAGTTTGATCTTTTAATATCCACCTTATTCTAGAGTGTGCAAAATCCTGAGAGCTCTTTATTTCAGATTTATATAAAATCATATTCCATTTTCTTTTAATTTTAGCGAAGCACTTTTATGGATTTGCTAGGATATGTGCAATATCTTATGCACAATAATTTGATCTAACGATGGACACAAAAGTTTCTGATTTCTTAACAAATACACGAGCCATGAAAAATAAACAAGAGGAGAAAAATGAACAAAACATATTTTCTTTCTCTGATATAGTGATAAAAACTCACTTTTTTATATTCGAGAAGACGAAGCTTATAATTGCTAATTGCATAAATTCCTAAGGCAATGTGTAGGTAGCCCAGGTGAATTCATTTTGGGTAACAAAAACGAACGTTTGAGGGTATCTTCATATTGTGAATAGAGGTGTTTGGTTCAGCTAGTTGTGTTTATTATTGTCATAATGCTTTTAGTTTTACGCAACATTGAGCTTGTCTTATATGGGAAGGTTTTTGTCCATACTTCAATTCCCAGCAATACCTGTGGGTTTTAGCTAATACTTACCGATAAAAGCCACAAGGAATCTTAGAGTAACACTTGTTCTTCCCGGCATGATCATTTCCAGTCCATCAACAGGTTGGATTTAAAGTACGTCGTGATTTTCGAAGGCAGTTTCAAAAGTCGACAACTCAAGTCCCTGACTCAAGCAAACTAAGAGATTTTGAATTCCTTCCAGCTTCCTGTCAGCTTGGCACCCGATGCTAAAACCCAACAATAGCTTTAAGAATTCCGCAATTTCCAAAGAGACCCAAGGATTGTTGACTTTGGTAATAATTGCTCTGTAAGAATCAATAACAATGTTCGTACCACCTTTTAACGGAACGTTGATTTAGTTTTGCGCTCTGTCATTTGGAAAATGACATCATTTTATGCACGTCTGGTAAAACAAGGAGCGCTTCTATGTGATTGGACCGCACAAAGGGATTAAGTTCGAAACAAAAATAGACCCCATTAAACTATAACCATATAAATCAAACTGTGGATTTGTTATTCGATGGGTTATTCCGCATTCTCGGAGATTATGTGGTGAGACCTTTTGAAATGGACTAAGAGTGTATCAGACTGTATAATGAGCGACGCATCCGACAATTCTTATGACCTGAGGGAAAATGATACTCCAAAAAAGTCTTAACCGGATCTAAAAAAAGATGAATGATAGTGATATGAAATGATACTATGACTACTGATTTGTTTTTATTGCTTTTATTTTGTGATGAGTGAAATCTTTGCCATCAAGATGGTGTCGGAGACCGAAGGAAATGGAGGGAATTGGTCTAGACCACTTTCCTGTTGTGGGTAGAGATAGAACGAAAGACTGAAGCAAAGCTAAAAGCTTTATTCAAAACTCTCCAAAACCACGTTTCCTTTTTTCGCCTTTTAAACACAAAAAGAAGAAAAAACGTATAGGGCTATAATTGTGCTCTTTAATGTTCAAAATAAAAATATTCTTAAAATGACAATATTCATTAAATGTCACATTATTTGAAAAGCGACATTAAATCCTTTAAACAAATTATAGAAAACTGCTAGTTTTGAAGACACATTTTACAAACCTTTTCAGTTTCTTTTTAATTTCTTTGTGACAAAAAACTTCTGAAAACCCAACAGCTAGAAATACGATCGTTTTATTATGTGACGCAGCACTCCCCGCGTTTAAGGGCGTTTTTAATCGATCAGTATCAAGAAAATATTCCTAGATTGCTTATGACGTCATACATTAGCTCTGGAACATACGGGACTCTTACGCGTGACTGCTGGAGCAAATAGAAATAAATTAATAATATTCACATGCATACGTGACTTTTTGAATTGCATTGGCTAGAATCGCTAGATCACACAACCGTTTAAGAGTATCCTACAAACAGATGCGGGATTTTGGATGAGTTGCTATATAACAATAATTTTGGAATCCCTTGACTCTAGTTCATTCTGACAATTCCGAGTTCGCTTTTTAACTGGCCTTTTTATCAAAAGAATTCCATCCTCTGTGTTCATCTGGTTTCTTGCAGGCGTACACCCCCGGTGGGACTCTCCAGAAAAGTAGACAGGGTGCTCGACCTATCTTTTAGGGTATAAAATTTTTACCAACTCTATCTCTAAGGGGATGTTTTAGGATTTTTCGCATTCTGCTATCTTTTAGGGGTTTTCACGACGGGGGAGGTTGATTTTTCCGATTCTGCGTTTATGGTTTCAGCGTTTAGTTTTCCGCGTTTATCGTTTAGGGTGTCTCACGCTTAATGGTGGCCCAATCGCTCGAAACGTATTTACAATAAATCCCAAATCAACTGATCGGTTGATACGTCCAGCTTTATTATCGTTAACATAACAATACATGATCCGTCAGCCAATTAAAACGGGCATTTTTTATGCTATCTCTTACGGTTAAAAATTCCTTCGACCACACCCAATGTGCTATCTCTTAGGGGTAGAATTGTTGTTGACCACGCCATTGTCATCCCTTGGGGTTAAAATTGATTTTGCTGTCGAGCACCCCCGTCAGTTTTTTCGAAGTCCCTCCCCCCCAGGCTAGTTTCCCGCCCAACCCGTCCCAAGATTCTGGTAAGTATAACATTCCACTGGTTTACAGTGTGACAGGTGTTGGATGTGGGATGGTGACCTGGTTGCCATGGTTACCCCGCGCTTGTTTCCCCCCGTCGAGGCGCCTATTGCCAACCTCATCTAGTGTTGATGAGTTTAACATGCACCAAAAACCTTTTCGCGATACATTGTATGGAATCCATTTCGACATGTTGCCAAACAAATTTTACACGAAATAACTTTCCAGATGTTCGTCATTCTGTGCTGCATGTTTTTGAAGCGGGTTCAAAAACACACAACATGTTGCCGAGTGAAATAATGCGGAAAGTTGTGTAGCTCGCCATGCTACACGGTCAAAAACTTCCCACGATACAATGTATCGCGAAAGTTTTTGTTGCATGTTATCCCGTGTAACACCAGTTATTAGAGTTATTAGAGGAAGGTTTGGCGAAGATTCGATCAGTTAGCAGGGAAAAGAAGTAGTAAACGTATGAAGGAAAAATTCCGGAAGAGGAAACATTTATTTGAGTTTGAGTGCAAAAGGGCTTGATTTACCGATGGTCTGAGATATTGGGACCTTACATACAAATTAGTTTGCAGGTTCGCTTTCTTAGTGGTTTGTTTGGAAATTAAGTGGTCAATGAACGAAATTTATAATGAAACACGGGTGATCCTTAAAGAAATAAAAGAATGAAAATAAAGCAGGTCAATAATATCCATCTAAACTTGATGTATTATTGAATTCTAAGGTTATTATTTTTCGACATAAAATTCATAATTCAAATGACCACCTTTGAAAGAAATTTGGAAGCAATAAGCGCCTAGGGACTTGTGAAAAATTTCATGTCAAATAAGATGCTGTTTTTTATTATGTTGCCAATTAGATAAAGTACAGCTCTTAAATGTGTATAAATGCATTTGAGTGAGATCGTTTAATTTATTATGAACGTTATTTCCTGGTTGGTCACAAAAATAATGGCAGAGTTTTTATCCAATAAGAACAAAGAAAACTGAGGTGTTAAGACAAGAAAGGGAAATTAATTGTAGGCTGCAAACAATAATTATTGAAGCAAATCTATTATTAATGGTAAGAGTACAGGGAAAAATACTAACAAATTTTACTGCAGCATAATCAAAGTTTACAGAACTGAATGTACAATTTGAAAACTGTTTGAAGTGTTTGAAAGGAAAGGTAAGACACGATTCATTATTGCTTTTATCTATTTAATAATGGAACCCTTACAGTAGTCATCAAACTTAAACTACTTAAGAAAATACAATAATTGATTTATATAAAATCTCAACAATGAATGCAAACAAAATAAGCTTTAGAATTCGAATGTGGGATAGTCACGAAAACCAAAAATCATGCGTTAAAATTTTTCTTTTCGAGAACTCCCCCCCCCCCATTAATCCCGACGCACTTGATGTTGATGAAAATTTGCTCAATGCTTTGCGTGGCAGAAAACTCACAGTGTGCAAAAGTCGATCGAACGAATACATGTCTCACGAGTAAACTGTGACAAGCTTGAACTGTGAGCAATGGCCTCGCGAGATAGACGCGTGAAGTTTTTCCGACCGTGTGCGCTGGGGCCGTGCTTTAAATCAGAGTTATCTATGAGTTAACTATGAGTTATCACAGTGTTATGATCGTTGTTTATCACGATTATCAAAAGCAATAATATTAATGGTTGTTATTATGAGCACAATCTGATGCTGTATTTTAGAACAAATCAAACTAACAAAACAATATTTTGCTGCTATCTGAGCCTCGGCATGTTCTTAGCATGTTCTTAAAATTTCGCGAAATCATAGTTAACTATGGTGAAATCTAAGGCTGGACGTTCTAAAAAGTTTTTTCTAAAAAGGGGTTCTCTTCTAATATTGTCCATAATTGTTCATGCTCTGGCTTTTATAAAGCAGAGGGTTTCGGCAAATGATAATTATACTTGCCGACATGAAAATAAAAATAGGCTGATGGTTTTTTATACTAAAACAAATTACTCACATTATCTCATTACAATACCTATTTTATTAATACGCTGGTTGCAGCACATCATCTGCTGTAGCCTGTTTTCTTTATTAAGTTTTATTTCTCAAAAATAAAAGCGCAACAATGATAAATTTTATTAAAAGGAGACGATCCAGAATTTCACAGTTGTGGTTGCAATCAAAACCTTTAATAAGAAAAATCTCTCATTCACTTCTGGCGGGGATCCATACCTATTTTGCACCTGTGTACTTAGGCGGATCTAAAAATTTAGAGTAAAAGTACAGGAGCGGATCCAGAATTTTAAAATGGGGGTGGATAATGGCCGGATAGACGGCTTACAACTGATCCAGTGGTTTATGGTAGGTCACATAGATCTGACAATACTTCAAGCTGAATTGCATTTGTCACGTCAGCAAAATCAAGCAAGCGAAGGCAAATGAACAGTACCTCCGGCCCTCAGACAAAGTGGGGGTGGATTTCTTCCCAATCCACCCCTCCCTGAATCCGCCCTCGAAGGACGAGCACGTGTCGTCATTCTGAATTAAGGCGACAGTGTTAAGTTCAGACCATGACATAAAAGAAAAAACATGTTTTTTCTCTTATGTCATTATTTCCATATCTTTATGCCGAAGATAAGAGTGCGCGCGCCCATGTCGTTATGTCGATATGTCGCTAGTGTGCACTAGGCATAAGAGAAACAGACCACAAACCAACTGGATGCACTTACTGTGCCTATATAGCAAATATATGGGAATCCCCCCTCCCCCCCCCCCCCCCCACCCTCCCAATGGGGATGCATCCTCAAGCTTGTTTGTTTACTATGCAGAGAGCCACAAACCAACTGGATGCACTTACTGTGCCTATATAGCAAATATATGGGAATCCCCCCTCCCCCCCCCCCCCCCCAATGGGGATGCATCCTCAAGCTTGTTTGTTTACTATGCAGAGAGCCACAAACCAACTGGATGCACTTACTGTGCCTATATAGCAAATATATGGGAATCCCCCCTCCCCCCCCCCCCCCCCACCCTCCCAATGGGGATGCATCCTCAAGCTTGTTTGTTTACTATGCAGAGAGCAGCATAATGGTTGCACTTTGCTTCATTTTAATCATCTTCGAGAGCATCATCCAAGCAAATGCAAAATCCATCTCACCGTAAGTTTCTTACTGAACATAGGAACACAAAAAGAGCCTAGGTGGCGCAGTTGGCAGAGCGTCACTTAGTAGTGTATGTGCCTCTCACCACTGGATTCTGGGTTTGATTCACGGTTTCAATGTGAGTTGAGTTAATTGGTTCTTGCCTTCCCGAGGGCTTTTCTGCAGATTTTCCGTTTTTTCTCCCTAAACAACGACAAAACAATAGATCTAAGCTATGTTCCGTGGTCAAACGTGAGTCGTATGACGGCTGCCTGAGAAGCCTTCTCCTCTTTTTAGACGAGCTTTATTATCCACACAACGAACTCCCCCTTCCCGAAACACGTTAAAATGGTAAATTTCTTCGTTTGAATATGTTCTGTGTCGAAAATATCGATTTTAAAAGTTTTTTGGGGAAAATTATTTGTTCATATTTCTCAGGAGGGACCATTCCTTTTTTTCCCAGCCCGCATTGGTTAGGCTTTTTTTTAGCTAGCAGTATAACTGTATAACCGATCGGGACGATTTTTCCCCAAGCATCCGCTCCAGCGCCCCAAAAGTTATATTCCAAGCACAACTAGTTCGAGCCAGAAAAAAAAAACGGGCTGCGGAACATATCCGTTTTGTGCCCTTGAAAGAGCCACTTCCGACGAAGGGCTTTAAACAACACCGAGGCGTAAAACTTCAAGTATTCCCTCTGATTCCATTTTTCGACAGCTTGTATTTGTCTCTAGTCATACAATAAAAAAAATTAGCATATCGAAGTTATCCCCTGGGGCCAGTGAAAAATGTTTAATAAACCATAGTAAGTTGCATACTGGCTATAAGGCTTATAATCTCTTATAATCTGATAAGGTGATTAATACCTGATCTTCACTATTTGATTTTCAGGAATGATGTAAACACCAGCATTATTTCAAATGCCATCGACGGGCTGTTTGTTGGCTACGACAATCGCCTCAGGCCATACTTTGGGGGTATGTATTTATATGTATGATTGGGAATTACAGGTGGCCCAGTGTGTTAGCGCGTCAGCGTATTGGGCCTCTCACCACAGGTGGCCCAGTGTGTTAGTATGTCAGCGTATGGGGCATCTCACCACAGGTGGCCCAGTTTGTTAGCATGTGAGCGTATGGGGCCTCTCACCACAGGTGGCCCAGTGTGTTAGCGCGTCAGCGTATTGGGCCTCTCACCACAGGTGGCCCAGTGTGTTAGCGCGTCAGCGTATTGGGCCTCTCACCACAGGTGGCCCAGTGTGTTAGCGAGTCAGTGTATGGGGCATCTCACCACAGGTGGCCCAGTGTGTTAGCATGTCAGCGTATGGGGCATCTCACCACAGGTGGCCCAGTGTGTTAGTATGTCAACGTATGGGGTCTCTCACAGCAGGTGGCCCAGTGTGTTAGCGTGTCAGCGTATGGGGCCTCTCACCACAGATGGCCCAGTGTGTTAGCATGTCAGCGTATGGGGATTCTCACCACAGGTGGCCCAGTGTGTTAGCATGTCAGCGTATGGGGCCTCTCACCACAGGTGGTCCAGTGTGTTAGCATGTCAGCGTATGGGGCCTCTCACCACAGGTGTCCCAGTGTGTTAGCATGTCAGCGTATTAGGCATCTCACCCGGTCGAGATATCTATCTGTTTTTTGTCCCATAAGTATTTTAACCTATGTGGGCTCGTTAGAAGCTTGTGTTCCTGATTCTAAGATTGGAAATATTCTCAATGCTTTTCAAATTTCTTTTTTTTTTATAAAATGTGAAGGGCTTAGATCATGGTCGATACTATATAAGCGCAATATAAATGCAACATATAATCATTTTTTATATATGATGATAATTGGACGGTCCCTAAAGTGACAACGTTCCTCTTGTATTCTGTAGGTCCTCCGTTAAACATCTCCGTCTATATGTCAGTTGTGTCATTCAGCACGGTCTACGAAAAAGATATGGTGGGTAACCCGGGAATCCAACCCAGGGGGGCGTTTACAGGGGGTGCGAAGGTTGCGCGCGAACAAGAATCACCAAATACTAACATTTTTTCACCTTACACCTATGACTATGTTCGCCCCACCCCCCAACTCCCTTCCAAGACCACCAAAAGTATTGAAAGTTCCCTAAATGCTATCCGTTTTCCGTATCATATCAATCAATGGCTGTCTTTTTTTCGAATGGTCTTAAAGAGCCTGGGGCGAGCGCGGGGTGACCTCTGATATTCTAAAACGTTAGAGACTAGTCTCTATTTTCAAGATGGCTGCCAGCAAATCCGTAGTAAATACGAATTCCTGCATTTTTACGTGGAAATTCTCGACTTTCAAAGTTCTAGAGTGATAAAAAAGCGAAAAAATGATTGAAGAGGACTCCCAAATATGGTATGTAATACCAAATAAGGAAATGACCGAACGAGATAGAAAAACGAAATTTATAGAAAACAAGATTGAATGATATGATATCTACGACTGTACCCCCTCCCCATCCAACCCAGCCCAAGGTGACCAAAAGGTTTGGCAAATACTATGGTACCTATGACTCTGCAAGGGCAACCAAAACCGTCTCCAGGCCACCAAAATCTTTGTCAAATACTATCCTGCTTCCATATGATACCTATGACAGCGCCCCCCCCCCCAACCCCCTCCCCAGGCCACCAAAATTATTGAAGGATTATCAGGTACTATCCTTTTTTTCATACGATACCTACGGCTGCGCACCATTCTGCGCCCATTATCTAGATACCTTACTTTCTACCCCAGTCCTGAATATTTCTTTATTTGCATTATCTTGTCGTCCCGCCTCCCTTTTCGATCTTTTTCTTTCCTGCTCCCTCACATTCTCTACATATTCTATTTGCTATCTTGTCCATTGCAGGAGTTTTCATTAGATGTATTTTTCAAGCAAGCATGGCGTGACCCCCGCCTTCGTCACTCCGCCAAAATGCCGTTTATCCTTCCTGGTAGTCAGAAAGAAAAATTCTGGATCCCAGATACGTTTTTCCTGAACGTAAAGACCGCACGGTTCCATCAGGTACCCGCGGCGAATACGCGGATTGTGGTAACACCAGACGGGGATATCGAGTTGAGTGAAAGGTAGGAAAATTCTTAAATTGTTAAGGTATATATCTTTTGGGCAAATGTTTTTGATTGGTCATGACGTCATCAACCTGCAAAAGCTTTTAACGAAAATTCTTGCAAGCGCCATATCGAAAACACAGAAAAACACTCTGAAAACACTGAAAATATCATGAAAACTTCAAAAACTGTTGTTGCTATTGATCCCTGGTGGTTCTGCTGCTGTTGTTGGTGTTTCTGCTGTTGTTGTTGTTGTTTCTTTTGTTGTTGGTGGTGTTTCTGCTACAGTTGTTGTTGTTTCTATAATTGTTGTCGGTTCTTCTGTTGTTGTTGTTGTTTCTGTTATTGTTGTCGGTTCTTCTGTTGTTTTTGTTGTTGTTGTTTCTGTTATTGTTGTCGGTTTTTCTGTTGTTGTTGTTGTTTCTATAATTGTTGTCGATTCTTCTGTTGTTGTTGTTGTTGTTTCTGTTATTGTTGTCGGTTCTTCTGTTGTTGTTGTTGTTTCTATAATTGTTGTCGGTTCTTCTGTAGTTGTTGTTGTTTCTATTATTGTTGTCGGTTCTTCTGTTGTTGTTGTTGTTTCTATTATTGTTGTCGGTTCTTCTGTTGCTGTTGTTGTTTCTATTATTGTTGTCGGTTCTTCTGTTGTTGTTTCTATTATTGTTGTCGGTTCTTCTGTTGTTGTGTCTCATTATTGTTGTTGGTGTTTCTGCTGCTGTTGTTGGTGGTGTTGTCGGTTCTTCTGTTGTTGTTGTTGTTGTTGTTGTTGTTGTTGTTGTCGGTTCTTCTGTTGTTGTTGTTGTTTCTGTTATTGTTGTCGGTTCTTCTGTTGTTTTTGTTGTTGTTGTTTCTGTTGTTGTTGTCGGTTCTTCTGTTGTTGTTGTTGTTGTTTCTGTTATTGTTGTCGGTTCTTCTGTTGTTGTTGTTGTTTCTGTTATTGTTGTCGGTCCTTCTGTTGTTGTTGTTGTTTCTGTTATTGTTGTCGGTTCTTCTGTTGTTTTTGTTGTTTCTGTTATTGTTGTCGGTTCTTCTGTTGTTTTTGTTGTTGTTGTTTCTGTTATTGTTGTCGGTTCTTCTGTTGTTGTTGTTGTTTCTATAATTGTTGTCGGTTCTTCTGTTGTTATTGTTGTTTCTATTATTGTTGTCGGTTCTTCTGTTGTTGTGTCTCATTATTGTTGTTGGTGTTTCTGCTGCTGTTGTTGTTGTTGTTGTTGTCGGTTCTTCTGTTGTTGTTGTTGTTTCTGTTATTGTTGTCGGTTCTTCTGTTGTTGTTGTTGTTTCTGTTATTGTTGTCGGTTCTTCTGTTGTTGTTGTTGTTTCTGTTATTGTTGTCGGTTCTTCTGTTGTTTTTGTTGTTGTTGTTTCTGTTATTGTTGTTGTTGTTGTTGTTGTTGTTGTCGGTTCTTCTTTTGTTGTTGTTGTTTCTGTTATTGTTGTCGGTTCTTCTGTTGTTGTTGTTGTTTCTGTTATTGTTGTATGTTCTTCTGTTGTTATTGGTGTTTCTATTATTGTTGTCGGTTCTTCTGTTGTTATTGGTGTTTCTATTATTGTTGTCGGTTCTTCTGTTGTTGTTGTTGTTTCTATAATTGTTGTCGGTTCTTCTGTTGCTGTTGTTGTTTCTATTATTGTTGTCGGTTCTTCTGTTGTTGTTTCTATTATTGTTGTCGGTTCTTCTGTTGTTGTGTCTCATTATTGTTGTTGGTGGTTTTGCTGCTGTTGTTGGTGGTGTTTCTATTATTGCTGTTAGACCTGCTGTTGTTGTTGTTGTTGTTGTTGCTGCTGCTGCTGCTGTTGTTGTTGTTGGTGGTGGTGGTGGTGTTGTTGTTGTTGTTGTTATTATTTTTGTTGTTGTTGTTGTTGTTCTAACTTCTCATGTTGTGATTGTTGTTTAGGTTGACGGTATCTGCGTCATGCCGTATGGACTTACGCATGTATCCACTCGACCAACAGACATGTGTGCTAGAAATTCTGAGTTGTAAGTTAAAATTAGTATTCATTCACAATAAGCGTTAGCATTATTGGGAAAAGATACTAGCTTAGAAAGTGATAAAAGCACGGGTACTTTGTCAGCGAATTCTGAATAAAATAAACATAAAACCATCCCAAGTTTGTGTTGAAAACGGTACTTAGCGAATGATATATTTCTAACCTGATTGCGAAATGCCTCTGGCTACAATTCACTGACCAAGTACTTAGCTCCCGTGATATAAAGTTACTGAAAAAGTATCGCGACATTACCGCTAATATTTGTTGTTCATTTTGGGCGTTGTTTATGATAATTAAGATTGTGATCATGATAGAGTCACTGCGATAGTGATTTTAAGCTTGAAAGCTCTCCAGTAATGAAGATGGCAGTGGCGATGATGATGATAATAAAGATATTAAGATGCCGATAATGGTGGCGTAGGTGAATAAATAATGCTGCTGATTTTATGTTGATGCTATTAAGACAGTGAAGATGGTGATGATTATGATGATAATGTTGATTATGATAATGACAGGTGATGATGATAATTGTAACAATGGAGGCAACGATTCTACGTCTATTGATAATATCATGAAATTTTTAATGTTGATAATGGTGTTGGTGATGATGCTGTGGTAGTTAAATTGATTGGAATGACATTTCGATAATCAGAAAGTGAAGCGTGTGATTTCCCAGACCTCTACTTCTTTTTTTAAATGCTTTCTTTCTGTTTCAGATTCCTTTGATATTAATGACATTGACTATCGCTGGAAGGCGAAAGAAGACCTGATCATACTTGACGGCGAGATGAACGAGTTTGAACTAAAGGATTCACGCGGTGAGAGAAAGCAAGTCGAATATGTGATCGGTAAGCAACAAGTTACTAAGCACAACATACTTCAACAAGCAGAAGCCATAAACGCGTTTGGTCTTGGCACTTCCATTCGCCGTTTTCGGCGTTTGTGGTTGCTACAATTATGCTCAAAGCTTTAAAAAAGATAGATATATGAAGTGTTGATGCCACAACCAAAAATTGATGGCATAAATGGATTATCATATGATTGATCCACATTCTTATGCATTCGGAAGAAATATAATGAGATCCATGGTATCCTTCGGTCCAGGACTTCCATTTGCCAATCGACATTTGCCGTTTGCAATTACAACGTTCTTTATATAATTTGAATAGGTGTATAATGGTTCAAAATTTGGGCATATCAACATCCAGAAAGTGAACCAAACCGTGAGACTAAACTTATACGGAAAGCACGTTTAGTGAATGCGTTAAGAGACCTCGAATTTGTGTCTCATGTCAAAGACTGGTAACCCAGCAGAAACAAGCTCAACCCACTAATAGCTCCAAATTCAAATCAAGAGGTTAATCCAGAAAATTTTCCAAGTTCAGTGCCGGGATTGGATTTTTGTAATGTCTGCAAAGTATATCATGGACTATTGTGATTGTGTTTCTTCTGGTTCACGAACACGACTAGTTGTGTTTTTTTTATTTATTTATATTAGAAAGGGATATCCTAAGTAGAAATCTCGTTCTTGTACAGGTACATACACGCATCTGGTTGCCAAGTTCGTGTTCAGACGTCGTCTTGCGTACTCCTTCATCCAAATCTACTCTCCCACCTTCCTGATCGTGGTGCTGTCATGGCTGTCTTTCTGGATCTCCAAGGACGCCGTGCCAGCTCGGGTTGCGCTGGGAATCACGACTGTCCTCACGATTGTCACACTTATGGGGTCACTTAGGAATTCTGTGCCCAAGGTATGATCTCATCTGGGATCACGACTGTCCTCACGATTGTCACACTTATGGGGTCACTTAGGAATTCTGTGCCCAAGGTATGATCTCATCTGGGAATTACGACTGTCCTCACGATTGTCACACTTATGGGGTCACTTAGGAATTCTGTGCCCAAGGTATGATCTCATCTGGGAATCACGACTGTCCTCACGATTGTCACACTTATGGGGTCACTTAGAAATTCTGTGCCCAAGGTATGATCTCATCTTGGTTCACGACTGTCCTCACGATTGTCACACTTATGGGGTCACTTAGGAAATCTGTGCCCAAGGTATGATCTCATCTGGGAATCACGACTGTCCTCACGATTGTCACACTTATGGGGTCACTTAGGCATTCTGTGCCCAAGGTATGATCTCATCTGGGAATTACGACTGTCCTCACGATTGTCACACTTATGGGGTCACTTAGGAATTCTGTGCCCAATGTATGATCTCATCTGGGAATCACGACTGTCCTCAAGATTGTCACACTTATGGGGTCACTTAGGAATTCTGTGCCCAAGGTATGATCTCATCTGGGAATCACGACTGTCCTCACGATTGTCACACTTATGGGGTCACTTAGGAATTCTGTGCCCAAGGTATGATCTCATCTGGGAATCACGACTGTCCTCACGATTGTCACACTTATGGGGTCACTTAGGCATTCTGTGCCCAAGGTATGATCTCATCTGGGAATCACGACTGTCCTCACAATTGTCACACTTATGGGGTCACTTAGGAATTCTGTGCCCAAGGTATGATCTCATCTGGGATCACGACTGTCCTCACGATTGTCACACTTATGGGGTCACTTAGGAATTCTGTGCCCAAGGTATGATCTCATCTGGGAATTACGACTGTCCTCACGATTGTCACACTTATGGGGTCACTTAGGAATTCTGTGCCCAATGTATGATCTCATCTGGGAATCACGACTGTCCTCACGATTGTCACACTTATGGGGTCACTTAGGAATTCTGTGCCCAAGGTATGATCTCATCTGGGAATCACGACTGTCCTCACGATTGTCACACTTATGGGGTCACTTAGGAATTCTGTGCCCAAGGTATGATCTCATCTTGGTTCACGACTGTTCTCACGATTGTCACACTTATGGGGTCACTTAGTAATTCTGTGCCCAAGGTATGATCTCATCTGGGAATCACGACTGTCCTCACGATTGTCACACTTATGGGTCACTTAGGAATTCTGTGCCCAAGGTATGATCTCATCTGGGAATCACGACTGTCCTCACAATTGTCACACTTATGGGGTCACTTAGGAATTCTGTGCCCAAGGTATGATCTCATCTGGAATCACGACGGTCCTCACGATTGTCACACTTATGGGGTCACTTAGGAATTCTGTGCCCAAGGTATGATCTCATCTGGGAATCACGACTGTCCTCACGATTGTCACACTTATGGGGTCACTTAGGAATTCTGTGCCCAAGGTATGATCTCCTCTGGGGATCACGACTGTCCTCACGATTGTCACACTTATGGGGTCACTTAGCAATTCTGTGTCCAAGGTATGATCTCCTCTGGGAATCACGACTGTCCTCACGATTGTCACACTTATGGGGTCACTTAGGAATTCTGTGCCCAAGGTATGATCTCATCTGGGATCACGACTGTCCTCACGATTGTCACACTTATGGGGTCACTTAGGAATTCTGTGCCCAAGGTATGATCTCATCTGGGATCACGACTGTCCTCACGATTGTCACACTTATGGGGTCACTTAGGAATTCTGTGCCCAAGGTATGATCTCATCTGGGAATTACGACTGTCCTCACGATTGTCACACTTATGGGGTCACTTAGGAATTCTGTGCCCAATGTATGATCTCATCTGGGAATCACGACTGTCCTCACGATTGTCACACTTATGGGGTCACTTAGGAATTCTGTGCCCAAGGTATGATCTCATCTGGGAATCACGACTGTCCTCACAATTGTCACACTTATGGGGTCACTTAGGAATTCTGTGCCCAAGGTATGATCTCATCTGGGAATCACGACTGTCCTCACGATTGTCACACTTATGGGGTCACTTAGGCATTCTGTGCCCAAGGTATGATGTCATCTGGGAATTACGACTGTCCTCACGATTGTCACACTTATGGGGTCACTTAGGAATTCTGTGCCCAATGTATGATCTCATCTGGGAATCACGACTGTCCTCACGATTGTCACACTTATGGGGTCACTTAGGAATTCTGTGCCCAAGGTATGATCTCATCTGGGAATCACGACTGTCCTCACGATTGTCACACTTATGGGGTCACTTAGGAATTCTGTGCCCAAGGTATGATCTCATCTGGGAATCACGACTGTCCTCACGATTGTCACACTTATGGGGTCACTTAGGCATTCTGTGCCCAAGGTATGATCTCATCTGGGAATCACGACTGTCCTCACAATTGTCACACTTATGGGGTCACTTAGGAATTCTGTGCCCAAGGTATGATCTCATCTGGGATCACGACTGTCCTCACGATTGTCACACTTATGGGGTCACTTAGGAATTCTGTGCCCAAGGTATGATCTCATCTGGGAATTACGACTGTCCTCACGATTGTCACACTTATGGGGTCACTTAGGAATTCTGTGCCCAATGTATGATCTCATCTGGGAATCACGACTGTCCTCACGATTGTCACACTTATGGGGTCACTTAGGAATTCTGTGCCCAAGGTATGATCTCATCTGGGAATCACGACTGTCCTCACGATTGTCACACTTATGGGGTCACTTAGGAATTCTGTGCCCAAGGTATGATCTCATCTGGGAATCACGACTGTCCTCACGATTGTCACACTTATGGGGTCACTTAGGCATTCTGTGCCCAAGGTATGATCTCATCTGGGATCACGACTGTCCTCACGATTGTCACACTTATGGGGTCACTTAGGAATTCTGTGCCCAAGGTATGATCTCATCTGGGAATCACGACTGTCCTCACGATTGTCACACTTATGGGGTCACTTAGGAATTCTGTGCCCAAGGTATGATCTCATCTGGGATCACGACTGTCCTCACGATTGTCACACTTATGGGGTCACTTAAGAATTCTGTGCCCAAGGTATGATATCATCTGGGAATCACGACTGTCCTCACGATTGTCACACTTATGGGGTCACTTAGGAATTCTGTGCCCAAGGTATGATCTCATCTGGGAATCACGACTGTCCTCACGATTGTCACACTTATGGGGTCACTTAGTAATTCTGTGCCCAAGGTATGATCTCATCTGGGAATCACGACTGTCCTCACGATTGTCACACTTATGGGGTCACTTAGTAATTCTGTGCCCAAGGTATGATCTCATCTGGGAATCACGACTGTCCTCACGATTGTCACACTTATGGGTCACTTAGGAATTCTGTGCCCAAGGTATGATCTCATCTGGGAATCACGACTGTCCTCACAATTGTCACACTTATGGGGTCACTTAGGAATTCTGTGCCCAAGGTATGATCTCATCTGGAATCACGACTGTCCTCACGATTGTCACACTTATGGGGTCACTTAGGAATTCTGTGCCCAAGGTATGATCTCATCTGGGAATCACGACTGTCCTCACGATTGTCACACTTATGGGGTCACTTAGTAATTCTGTGCCCAAGGTATGATCTCATCTGGGATCACGACTGTCCTCACGATTGTCACACTTATGGGGTCACTTAGGAATTCTGTGCCCAAGGTATGATCTCATCTGGGAATAGGGGACTTGCGCTAAAAGATCACGTGACTGTTTGGGTGGCAAACTAGCGTGCGCTCAGCCTTTTAGAGAACAACAAAAACAGCACCTTATTCAGCGCTTACAAAAATGAAACAGAATTCTTTTTTCAGAAAGGGTTTAGTTTCATTTAAAGATATTTTATTTCTTCGTCGTTCTCTGGTGTGACGGGCGCATTCATTTCTGATTTTTTCGTTTGATAATTTTGTTTTGAATTTGCCACCCAAAAAGGTCAGGTGATCTCTAAGCGCAAGTCCCCTATAACGAAGTCCTAACGACTGTCGCACTTATGGGGTCAATAAGGAATGCCGAAGGTATGATCTCATCTAAGAGGTAGAGTCTGTTTAGATTCACAAATCATTTTATTTATTCTGCCACATTTGCGATTTATAAAGGGAATACGCAATCATTACCATCTTTTTAAACCATATTTTACAATGTCAAGGCCTCGATGAGATTCTTGTTTCAATTCTTAATTCTTGCATCGTGGAGATCGTTTTAATAACACTCCACGCTTGGTTTTGAGCAGAGCATCTGCTAAACATACATATTTACTAACAGAAACGAAAGGAAGATAAATCCTGTAGAAATAAGTAATAAGCTAGCAACTTACATTAAAACATGTTTTAATCGATGTTTTTGAACAGAGATCACCTAATTTAAAAAATGATACCACAATAACACAATCATTATCACTACAATTATCTTTATCATCATACTTTATATCATCATACTAAGAGAATGACCAGTAGGGGCGTGGCTGTGCACCCTATATTTTCTTTCATGTATCGTGCCCCCTCCCAATATTTCGAGGCCTCAAGCCCGTAGCCAGAATTTTGAGCGTGGTGGGGGAAGGGGGGGGGGGGTGAGGGGGTGGCTTGTCCGTTTAGCGGACCATTTTCTCTAGGTAGCTCGCCCTAGCTCGCAGTGGTACTCAATTTTCCTTCATCACAGCGGACCTTCCAGTCGAGTGGAGTGGTTCTTCCGAACCCCCCCCCCCCCCCCCCCCTCGCCACCACCACCACCCCTCTGGCTACGGGCTTGGGCCTGCTCAGCTCTGCTGATGCAGCTATTTTTAGTATTCAACAGTATTCCATGCCTTTCTTCCAGGTATCATACATCAAAGCGATCGACCTTTACTTGATTGTCTCGTTTATCTTCGTGTTCGGTACCCTCTTAGAGTACATCGCGGTCCTAATGCATAGTGACAGCAAGAAGCTAAAGCATGCACGAGGCAAGATCAAGAAACGCGCGGATATCGAGACCATTACATCCGGGATACCTTACAGGCCTTGCTCCGCCACCTCGACACAGTCACGTGGTAGTGTGGTCAGGTACTCCTCGTACCAGGACCCCGCGACCTTGAGAACGAGTAGAGTACACTTGGAACCCCCACGCCCACCACCCCCACCGCCGAGGCGAGGAGTAAGTAGATTCAAGTCAATCCATTTAGTACTATCACTATTATCAATCACTACTATCATCATCATCATCATCATCATCATCATCAACCATCACGCCCACCACCCCCACCGCCGAGGCGAGGAGTAAGTAGATTCAAGTCAATCCATTTAGTACTATCACTATTATCAATCACTACTATCATCATCATCATCATCATCATCATCATCATCAACCATCACGCCCACCACCCCCACCGCCGAGGCGAGGAGTAAGTAGATTCAAGTCAATCCATTTATTACTATCACTATTATCAATCACTACTATCATCATCATCACCATCATAACCATCACGCCCACCACTCCCACCGCCGAGGCGAGGAGTAAGTAGATTCAAGTCAATCCATTTATTACTATCACTATTATCAATCACTACTATCATCATCATCATCACCATCATGACCATCACGCCCACCACCCCACCGCCGAGGCGAGGAGTAAGTAGATTCAAGTCAATACATTTAGTACTATCACTATTATCAATCACTACTATCATCATCATCATCACCATCATAACCATCACGCCCACCACCCCCACCGCCGAGGCGAGGAGTAAGTAGATTCAAGTCAATCCATTTATTACTATCACTATTATCAATCACTACTATTATCATCATCATCACCATCATAACCATCACGCCCACCACCCCCACCGCCGAGGCGAGGAGTAAGTAGATTCAAGTCAATCCATTTATTACTATCACTATTATCAATCACTACTATCATCATCATCACCATCATAACCATCACGTCCACTACCCCCACCGCCGAGGCGAGGAGTAAGTAGATTCAAGTCAATCCATTTCTTACTATCACTATTATCAATCACTACTATCATCATCATCATCACCATCATAACCATCACGCCCACCACCCCCACCGCCGAGGCGAGGAGTAAGTAGATTCAAGTCAATCCATTTATTACTATCACTATTATCAATCACTACTATCATCATCATCATCATCATCATCATCATCATCATCATCATCATCATCACCACCATCATAACCATAACGCCCACCACCACCGCACACCAACAAGGCAAAATTCCTATTCTACAGTGCCAAGATGATGCGACGCTAGACGGCATTTATTGCGCACGAAATAAAGGTCTTAAAGCGTCAATGTCGCATGTTTACTTCCAGTCGATTACGTAACAAACTTCGATGATTTTAAAACGCGAAAAATACTTCAAAATTGTGAAAGCAGTGTGTCTGTTTCGTTGAGGATGTGACTGGTAATTTAGAGGTCCGTCGAGGTGTCCGTCGGGAGTAAACTGGTGACAACGCCGCTATAAATTTTTAGCGAGTCCAATTTATAATATTCCTTTTTTTGTTCAGCCAGTCCCTGGGGCACATTATCAGCCCGCTCATCAGCAGCCCCAGATGATTCCAGGGCCTGCAATCTCTCACAGCCCCTACGCAGAAGTTCCCCGGAGAACTAGGATCCTGGAATGGATACGGAAAATACGGATTCCTTTACTGCAAACACATGACAAAAGCGTGGACATATTCGACCGATTTGCAAGGGTTCTGTTCCCGATGTCGTTTATGATATTTAACATCGGATACTATTTTACGTACCGTTAAAAAGGGGACAGTAAACTATGCCGGAGTTGGAAGGATTTACCAGAAATACCTGAGTACTACCCTAAAATCCCATTAGGTGAAGTTTTTAGCAATCAAAATAAGTGTCCGGAGTTTATTGTTATGCTCACGGATCAGCTTTTGAAATAAAGAACCTGAAATGCCATAGCCTAGCCTCCTCCGCAGGAGTCACTAAGCGTTGGAAACCGAAAATTTATCTTAAAACCTCACGGGTTTCCTGTGGTCGGCAAATCCTTTTGTTAAGGGGGGAGAACAATGCACTCGTTCTCAGCTCCTCGCGTTCGCCACAGGAACCCCTAGCGCCTGTTTTTCTTTTTTTTCTGCTTTCTGGGCAAAAAGGGTGCATGCGAAGGAGGCTAACCACATAATCCTAAAACTTTCATTTTGTAAGACTAAAGGAATCAAGATAAGTTTAAATGAGTTATATTTTCATCACAAAAAGGTCGCCTGGGGAAGGATCTCAATTTTGGTTATAAAGCATTTGGAACATAGTAGGAGGAGGATGTTTTTAAATATAAATTTTAACGCAGAATAACATTTTCGAGGCCAATTTACTGTTATTCCTTTTTCGGGACAGGACCCTAGCCGCCTTGGGGAAAATTTAGGTTCTTTATAAAATTCTCTAATATTTTCTTGATATTTCTGTGTCGTCTCTCCCCCCCTCCCACCTGCTACAGCACTGTGTATGCGTACGTACCATATTCCCAACATATGTTGGATAGAGGGGTTGGATAGAGGGTAGATAGATGACTAGGATTATATTAGACAATAACCATTATCGAGATCGTCTGACAATATAAACGCGTTTGAAAGATAAGGAATGTCTAGATAACTCAATAATAACATGTATTTTATGTTGTTAAATTTTGAGCTTCAGGATTAATAAAATACATATACTAGGTCATAAACAAATGATATGCAACTGTGCTAATACTATATGGCCATGTTAGAAAGACCCAGCGGGATACCGAGGAGTGGAAAGTATTACCTTCTTCCCTAATTGTGTCCTGAAGACACATTTCCGAGCGCTACTCTGAAACCCAACACTAGCTTTTACTTTCAACAACCGAGCTCTACAAATTCGGCGCGCTCTCTCCGGGCAAGCACACCATCTCCATGGTAACATCAATCAATAGCTTACGTAACAAATTGCTCGGAATAAGCGCAGGCCCGTACCCAGGGGGGGTGCATGGGGTGCGAACGAATCCCTTCCCCCCTACAACGGCCGAAGGTCCACTCGGTTCTCAAAAGAGGTGCTATTTGTAGACAATAAAGCTATAAAGCCTAAGCTAGATCACTCTGGTATGTAGCCAAATCCTATCAATCCCAATTTCGCAACCCCCTCCCCCCTAAGAAAAATCCCGGGTACGGGCCTGGAGCGCCACCCTTGAATAAGCACCTCCCCTAAGCGCGTTGCACTTTATAGACTTTGATTACAAGGGTGACTGAACGTTAGAAAGGAAATAAACGAAAACTGACAAATACTACCCGCCACAATAGTTTATCATTTAGAACTTATTTTGTTATGGTTCTGGGGACATGTTTCTTCTTGTAAAAAAGCACTTTATACTCTAAACACGGTTATACTTTTTTGTATACTCCCTCCCCCAATTATAAGCGCCTCACCTGGGATTTTGCTTAGTCGAGTAAACCCCGGTATACTACTGAAAAAGAATAATTATACAATTCATTATGGCAGTTTCAGATCATTGCTTTTGTAAAACCGTTCTGGCAATTTGTTTTACTGATCAGCCTTTATATTATGATTCAAAAAAAGAACTCTAAAAAAGAAAAAAAAAAGAAAAGAACTCAAGGAAAGACCCCGTCCCATGTATCCGTTTTTGTTTGAAAACACATTTTTGTTACGGATACGGGTATCGTCCACACGTAAACGCGAAAGACGGTGACCGAAAACGTAACGATTTGCAAACGATCCCCAGATTGGAACAATTTGAGAACGATACACTTTCGGTGCCGTGTGGTGCCGTGGGGACGGAACAAAAACGGAACCTTTCGAAAAAACGGTGGCGTGATAACTTAGCAGCAGTTCACTTGGCGCGCGAGTACCCATGAGCTATAGTTGTCCATGGGCCGATTTTTTACTACCACTTTGAAGGACAAATTGTGAGCAGTGCCAATTTGTAGAATATACCAAGTGTTTAGACAAGTTTTGTTAAAAGGTATTGATTTATGATTGATAGATATTGATTGACGTTTATAAAACCGCTTATAATCACTTAGCACATGAGAACTACTGACATACTGTATAAACACGAGAGCTAACCGGAGCAAACAGGTAAAACAAGTAAAAGGCTAAACCTGGAAATACTAAACAGTTATACCCGCCACATAAGTAAGTGAAATCATTGATGTACTTTATATAATCAGAGTTATAATAGCAGCAAATGTGAAACAGTAATCAACAATTATAATGCATTTCAGATCGATTAAACTCAAACCTCATCAAATTCGTGGCCGAGTATTTCTTCTATGGATCTAAGCGGAACACCAAGGTATTACGAAAAAGTTATGATAGCCATTCTGAATCGGTAGCTTTCTGCAAAATATTCATATGAAGAAAACGTTGTCTTTTTGGGGGTCTAGTACCGAGGAAATTTAGTTTCTTTTCAGACTAACTAAAGATGGTCACAGTAACTGTTTTTCTATTCTGGTTACAAGTCATAAAGTTTACGAAGCCCCTGTGGTACGCTCACCTTAAAAAATACAAGAATCATGCCGATTTTCCAAATAAGGAATATATTAGTTTCCTTATATGGAAGTGACCGCGCTTGGCAAAAACGACAATTTTGGGTTCAATTTTCTTGATATGTAAATTTCAAAATTTTTATTTTTTGCGTCTGGCATGGAAACGAGGCTAAAAGTAAAAATCACACAAAATAGGGCCAAATATATTTTCCTAGAGTAAAGTGTGAAAAGTTGGAAATATTATTTGCTCATGTGTGTATCGGTTTTTGATTCCAGGGTGCTTGTTTCATTAATTTACGGAAGGCGTTTCGCAATGCATTGTGGGTATTAAAAGGGTATGGCCGCAGTTCTCTTCGTTTTTACACCGCTTTTAGAAACAAAAATAGTTTAAAGAGAAAAAATATTGAAAGTTGTATCTAAGTATCATTTATTACAAAGAAAATCTATTTCTGGAGAAATTCTTAGTGAGGCGTGTGGATACTTACAGTCCTTCTAGATATGCATCCCACGTCCAGACGTACACGCTGTTTAATTTGATTTTCTTTTAGAAATTTTGCAAGATAAACTGGTTCCCAATAGTCAAAATACTGCATTAATTGTCTTAGATATAACTTAGTTCAATTCGACCATAGAATTTTTCAGTGAAGGAAGGAAAATAAGTGCAGCATTTTTAGGTTATGCTTGGACGATATACGATATATTCCCGGCCCTAAAGGGCTTCTCCTCTTGGAAAAATTGTTGGTCATGAAATTCATGTGGATCAATTTGCAAACGATACTTTTTCGGTGCCGTGTGGTGCCGTGGGGACGGAACGAAAACGGAACCTTTCGAAAAAACGATGGCGTGATAACTCAGCTCCAGTCCACTTGGCGCGCGATTACGCATGTATGTAATCGTTTTCGTATCGTTTCTGCGTTTTCGTGGGGACGGGTCGTATCAAAATGAAAACGCTTCCGTGTGGACGCGAATTATTTTAAAAACGGAACTAAAAGGTTGCGTTTTCAAACGAAAAGTGAATAAAAACCGTAAAAGCGAACTAACCGTGAAATATCTTATTCATTATATACATACCTAGATTTGAAATAAGCGAAAAGAACTTTCAGATATAAAACATATATTTATTTATTTTCTTTCGAAGGAAAACAAGTGTTTATTATATACATACTGAGAAATTTATAATAAGCCTATTGCATAACATTTTATTAGACTTGGCTGCAGAGGCTCCGAGGTTTGTGCTGTTCGTCAGTTTAGTTGAAGACAGACAGAAACTTGCTTACATTGAAATGAATCTGTCTCGCTAATGTCACGCACGAGACTGTGATGTTAGAAAGCGTTTTAACAGCCTTACATCTCGCTCGGTTTTTCCCTTTTTTGTATTCTTGTTTTCAAGACTTTCTACATAATACTCTACAGTGTCATTGAGAGTAGCAAATCTATTTTCTTCTTTGTATTTTCGTTTTCCTGTCCGTGGCTTATGAACTCTTCTATTGACGAATCTAGGCTCTGAAAACGGGTAGTCGACTGATTTGAAACCATCTTACTAAAGTAAAAAAGGAATGGCGAGCGAACTGAGAAACATCAAACGTCTCGATAGAGTTGTCGAGCAAACGAAACGATTTTGCTCACAAGTGAAAATAATGATATAGCCAATCAGAACGCCGATACGGCGTTTTTCACTAGTGGAAAAAATCGCACGACCAATCAGCTGGCTTCTCTAGCGCGAAGAGACTAGTTTTATCACAATGGTTTTTGGCGCGTAAATCTCGGTATTTATATAATAATATACTATATAGCGTTGCTTTTTGTTATGTTTCATAGCTGTTATTCTATATAAAGCTATCCTGATGGGTTTTCAATATGCATGGGGTCAAAAACCGCAGGTAGTACATCAATTATTCAGTATAAATTTTATCGTGTGTTTACTAAATGTAAATTTTAATATTTTGGAGGAACCTCACTGCGGGCTGTCTTCATACTTATCATAAATATATATATATATATTTTATAAATATGTATTCAAGCTTAGTTTTTGCTTGATATAAAACGCTCTTACTGGGTACAAAGTAGAAAAGCTGTCCGAAATATGTACACAATATTTTGTTTATTTTATCGTCACTGGAACCCAGGGCGTTTCGGCCAGATTAAAGTGCGCTCTGCATTTTACTATTAAAACATCATTAGCTTGGAGGCTTAGATACTAAATATTTCGATTGTGGTCGAAATTTTGGCCTTATAAAAGCAATAAAAAGACTATTAAAATATTGAAATACCGCAATCTTTCCGGGGTTTTTTAAATTGATAAAAAAGTTTTTAGCTGAGTGAAAACGAGATCTTTTATAATATTATGGTAAAAAACATTAATGGTTTTTCCCCCGTTATATTGTCAACAAAGATTCGCTATTCGTTACATAAAGTCGGCGCTTCATTAGAGAGACTGTATTATTTCTTATTCATGCTTTTTAAAAGCTTTTAACTTGAAATAAAAGCATCCCAAGGCGCCTGCGTTACTCCTGATGCATGTGGCTTTATCCTTGCTACAAATGAGAATTTCTTAACGTAAATATAAATGTTTAATCGGAGTTCTGTAAACCTCGTTAAAATTTAAACACCCATTCTGAGCCGGAATAGGTCGAATGCTATGTCACGTGGTGTTTACAATCAACAGGAGTTCTAATCCAAGATCCGTCAAATTTTCTTCTCCAAAACATTGCGTACCAGGGTTCAAAAAGACGTGAATTGCTTATAGGAATCAAGGCTTCGCAGCTTCTCTCGCGCGGTAAGAAAATTCAATTTCTTGTTAATAACAATATTCTTTAGTCATAAGTCTATTGGAATATTACAAAATTTCAAACTGCTGTTGTAGGACACCAAGGTTATATTCGAATTTCTCTTTTGAAACTCCCTAAAATTTTACTACGCACCCCACAGAAATTCTCAAATTTCCAAATACGAGTAATATAATACATAAGAGTTCGTCAGACATATCTTCGAGAAAACATAAGAAATTCGTATTTTTAAAATTGCAAATCAGCGCTTGAATAAAAAATCAGCGAGATCCCATCCTTTTCAATTTGTTGACGTGCCAGAGATTGAAAAGTTGGAATTGAAAAGGAAGCGACGCGAAGTAAACTTGTTTAACCTGATCAGTCGCGTTCTATTTCAACAGCATCCGGCGTTGAAAACGCTACTCTTCCAAAAAAACTCCCACGCATTAGTTTTTCCCACATAAAATATTCTGTTTTTGTTTTTAATACAACCTTTGTGCACTATTCTAATTATCCGCATAAAAGAAAAGGCAAAGGAAAAGATTCTAAGCACTTCTCGTAAGAACTTATCCAGAAACTCGTAGAAATAAGTATAGATGAAAATATGCTTTATCTAAAATCGATTTTATTGGTCATTTCTAGTGATGGACCATCATTTCCAATGACTCCGTGCAAAACAAATCAATATCTCGTTTTGAAAACTATTTTTTTTCATTTTATTTTTCTCGCTTCTGTCAACGATTCCGTATTAAGACATACCATATATGGGAGTCATCTTTTCTTCATTGTTTGAGCGGGAAAATGTCTGGCGCGCGGACATTCAGGAAGTCGGAACTGGCAACACAAGCGGAAAGCATTAACTAACATGTGAACTTTAGAAGCACACTAGCATACACACATTGGCACCAGTCGGGCCAAGACGGGACGCTAGCACAGTCTATTACCCGTGCAGTTCGGCAACCATGGACAGCTGTTTCGTCCTTATTAGGACTCGTCAGCATGGCATAGCCGGTTAGCCTCAGTTAAACTTCATCGGCAAAAAAACTGCAGGGCGACTTCGACTAGAACAAAGTGCTTTAAACCACAGCTCAGATCCATGTGGGATCTAGAGCTGCGATCGGGCTAGCGTGATGCCAATTGTGCGGATCACACATGCGACCTTTGCTAGTCTAAAACTCCGTCGGATAGCCAAACTATCCTTGCGAGTATGTATACATAAATGTGAACTTTAGAAGCACACTAGCATACACACATTGGCACCAGTCGGGCCAAGACGGGACGCTAGCACAGTCTTGGCCCGACAGTCTTGGCCCGACTGGTGCCAATGTGTGTATGCTAGTGTGCTTTTAAAGTCCTCTAACTAACAACTAAAATACTTGTAGAAGAGAAACTAGAAAAACTGCGATGTGCATTGGAAGTTCGAAGATCCTTTTTGTTTTTCGCACGTGCAACGGACGTATTCCGATGGGAGGGGGGGACGTCCGCAAAATCACAAAAGACGAGGGCAAGCCAGGCTATCAAGAGTTGGCAAGCATACAAACATCGACGTGATCCCACTAAGCTTTTCGATGATTGAAGTAAAAAAATAGAAATAACAAGGCAAAAAATCAAGCCAGGCAAACGAAATTTTCACTTAATCCATCTAATCATCTATTTTATTATCCTTTCATTTATTCGTCAAAGCCACGAATTTATTAGATGAATAGTGCAAAACATACAAAATATTTGCGCGACAGTCCCGCATCCGGCACCTCATTCCTAGACCCTATTTCCAGGTCGCTACGGCCAGAAATAAATCTGTGTGGCAAGTGTTCCTGTGCGTTTTGAGCGCAAAGAAACCCAGAAACCGACTGAGCGAGATTTTGAACGCACGGTCTCGCTTATCGGCCCTTATCGAAGTTATTGCCAGTCTCTGGGTTTCTTTGTGTTCAAAACACAGGAACGCTTGCTGCGCAGGCTAGAAATAAAGTCTACCATCACCGCCTAAAAATCATTTACAATAACTCAATGGGATCTAGTTGGTCTTCTTTTTTATTTAGCGACTCTTATGATATCGGCTAGCACCATTACCACTTTACTTCGTAGATGGCCACAGGGAGACCGAAAGTAAAAGCAGCTGCGTAAAGTTTTGTGTTTGTTTAGGATAATTCGGGAGAAGATCAGTGGAGCAGGGGACCTCCCGCGAAGTCGTGACGTCTATCACTCTATGTGCGTTAGTGCTTGAGTTCACGACCACGCAAAATGATGACGGTCAAACGTTTAGATGTTTTTAAATCCACAAATAAGGGGGAAAAATAGAGTAAAATAGAGCAGATTTAAGGCGTTGGAAATCATCGATGTGTGTCTTCAAATTGTATATAAAGTTCGGGAATACTCATTGAGGGGACCGACAATCCGGTTGAAATCTATGCAACGTTCTTATGCAATAATCACGCTCTGTTCACGTGAACACCCGTTCATCGTAAATCTACTGCAGACCGCCATGTGTAAGCTAGAGTTCCAGCCAATCAGATTTGTCTCTCGGCTGTCAAAGATCAATAGATTAGCATTGCTAATGAGGAAAACCATAGCAACGTCAACGGAACACGGCTGTCAGTATATAAATCAGACTCCTAATTCTAATAGTTATAGTAGAGCTAAGAGCCGTTGCGGTATACTGAGTAATACGCAGCATTTATTCAGAGTTTTATTATTTCGTTCAATACTATTTACAAGACTAATTTATACATTTAAAGGATTTCGCTATCATGGCTTCAAATGGGAGTAAGTAAAATTCTTAGTTTTTTTTTTTTTTTAATCTGATAAAACAGTTCAAGGATTTGGAAGATAGTCAGTAAGTAAACGCAAGATTGTCTGACCTAATGTCGGATGGAACGACATATATTTTTAGAAATAACAGGCTCAGTGCCTACTACCAAAAATCAAAGGTTTGAAATCTGTAAATTCTGTAAATCAAACCCTATCGATTTTGTATGTGGCGCGAAGTCGCGCTTAAGTCACGCATTGTCGATTACGTTGTAAATCAGACAAGTTAAAGAAATATAGAGAAATATTTGATGAAGTACTTATTTAAGCTCGGTTACCAGCCGTCGCTAGTCACAGAAACGAGCTCGGACGAAATCAAACCTAGAACTTATTTCTATCTATTCATGGTTTTGAACAGTTTACCGTTTCACTTTTATAATCAATTCGTGTTTGTTCGATAGTCTAGTACTAACTGTGAGTAATGGTAATATTAACTATTCTCTAATTCACCCATAAACGTATTTTGTAGTTATGTATCGAATTCTTGAACATTTTGGAACCCATTTCGGTGCAAATGTCCACTCGAAAGAATGTAAACTTTCAGTAATTTCCCAATCACGTGAACAGTGAAATAACTTGAAACGTTAGACGGGGCGTTTGATATTTCTTACCTCGATGATGTATATCTAGGTTTTTTTTGGTATAGGTGTACTTCGATTCTAATGTTCTGATATATATATATATATATATATATATATATATATATATATATATATATATATATATATATATATATATATATATATATATATATATATATATATATATATATATATATATATATATATATATATATATATATATATATATATGTAGGATTTAGTGTTTTTATTCTGTTTTTATTCGCGAAAAAGCGCTTATTAACAAACTTAGAAAACCTGCTAAATGTTAATCATCTGACATTGCAGATTCCGATTGGTCAAGAAGCGTTGCCACGGGAACCTCTGACAGCGCGGGGTTTTCATCTTCGGCTAAAACAGCATCGGACAAAGTTTTCCTTGAAATTTTAGGCTTTTCCGAGGGGAAGCCTGAAAGTTTAGCCTCCACGAAACCACCAATGGAGAAACCAAATAGGTATGGGTGGCTGTACTGTGTTTTTACTCTAGGAAATAGTTTTCTAAGTGCAAAATTTTTCGTTACTTAAGTGTTCGAAAATGGCGACTATTCGAACTTAGAGATGCGCGCGAAGCACTTGAATTAGAGTGAACATGACTTCTAATTGCAAAGCTATGATTAGAATTGCAATAATGGTAATTATTTTTGCAAAATAATGGATACTGAATCATTAGATGAAGAC